>NW_007390575.1:0-1370 GCF_000475195.1 Diaphorina citri | reverse complement strand
TTCACGATCAGTTTTAACTGACAGTTCAAACTGTCAGTTAGAACTGTCAGTTAAAACTGATCGTGAATGGCCGGCCTTAGATTATTAAGGAATGAGAATTTAAAATTTATTGCCATTTCTTTCTCTCCGTTGCATAGGACATGAGAAAAGAGAACGAGGAGAGAGAGAGAGAAAGGGGGGAGGATGGGCCCAGCATATTTCTGAAAAGGGGTAAGAGGAAGTAGGAGAGAGAGAGAGAGAAAGGAGAACGAAAAGACAGAGGGTAGAAAGCGTGGGGCCTAGCATATTTCTGAAAGGGTAAAAGGGAGAAGGAAAGAGACAGATGAAAAAGAGAAAGAGAATTTCTAGCACAGGATATAAAAAAGGAGAGAGAGAGAGAGAAGGGGAAGTACGGGTCATGAGCCTGACTAAAGAGGGACAGTGAATGAGAGAAAGAGAGAGAGAGAGAGGAGACTGGAAGAGGAAGAAAGGATATTTAAAGTGGTTGCATCCAATTATTTATTATTGGATTCTCATTTTTATTATTTTCATTCATAAAGAAGAAGAGGGAGGGAGACAGTTTACAATGGCTTGGAGTTAATTAGCCTGCAGAATTAAAATACGTTACAAGACAATCGAACTAAATATGTGCTCAAAATACGCTAGATTCCGCTAAAAGATAATTAAAATACGCTAGAAGATAATTAAAATATGCTAGAGACAATGAGACTATTTACCTATGGTAGTACCTAGAACTCTCTTTGATATCTATTGTATAGTTATAGTAGGTATCTAGGCACCTTTGTAAATTTGTATATTTATCTGCTTAGTAATATTGTATACTACCTCCCTAATACCTATTATTTATGTACTTACCTTTGTAAATTTGTATTGTAACGGTTTGTTTCCGTATAACATCGCCACAAAGGTTACTTTAGTTTACTCAGCACAGTGACTTTAGAAGGCAAGTTGACAATGGGATACTACCTCCCTAATACCTATTATTTATGTACTTACCTTTGTAAATTTGTATTGTAACGGTTTGTTTCCGTATAACATCGCCACAAACACAAACGTTACTTTAGTTTACGCAGCACAGTGACTTTAGAAGGCAAGTTGACAATGGAAGCAAACAATTAATCAAATGTTTCCCAGGCGTCATTGAACAACAAAAGTGTCTCTTTTATAAACTCTAGTCCTTGCACTTCTACAACCCTCAAAGTGTGGTAGACTTGCACATCGGAGGTCCCGAGTTCGATGCCCAGTGGGTCGAAATATCTTCGGCTCTGTACTTAAAGTTCAGGGTGCACTCAGCCTCGAGAGGACAAGAAAATTGCTATTTTAATCAACTAGCGATCATTGGCGGCAGATTAAAAAGATTGGTGAAAAAT
>NW_007390574.1:0-1370 GCF_000475195.1 Diaphorina citri | reverse complement strand
TTAAAACGCATCATTCACGTAACACGGTACCTATAGTAGGAGTAAAAGTCACATGGTAATGCTTTATTGTTGACCGAACTAAAAAACAATGTAGAACAATGAGTTGCAGGTCTTAGTGATAAGACAGATGTGTGATAATGAATCACGCATTTCTCCTCAGTGCTAATATAATTCTCGTGTGTTTCGTGTCAGTGTTTGCTGTTGATGATTTTACTAATTATGCAGATGTCCAAGATAGCTACGAGATGCCAATACACGATACTTGCGGTACCTTGTTACAAGACTATATTGACGCTACATTGAGAACGCTAAGACCTGACGAGAGACATTGGTTTTATGATTCCTATGTCTGTGAAAAAATACAAAGAGAGGACAACAGGACATTGGAAAAACTCAAGGGAAAAGTAACCTTAGATTATGACAATATTAATGATACATATGAGCAGCCATTGTTCAAGACGTGTGGCACACTTCTACAAGACTACTGGGAAAACTACAGCTTAAGGAATTTAACTTCCTCGGAGAGAGCCTTTTATTATGATGAAGATACTATGAAGCAAATTCAGGAAGAAGAGGCAAAGATGGCACAAGAAGGAAAAGACAGAGAGTGGCTGAGAAAAATGGAAAAGAAAGTACTTAACGAAGGTATAGATTCATACGAGAGACAAAGGACCACGGACATTGTATATGATGACTTTCATTCACCTGTTCCAAAAACAACAAACATGAAAATAAGTCCTATAGATGACTTGTATATTAGTCAGGCGAGCAATGTTTCAGATACAGACATTAGCGAAAGCACTTATAAAAGAGAAATGAAGTATGGAGATATTCCAAGATGGCTAGCAGACCGATATGACAAAATCCACGATGAATTCATTAAGAAGAAAGATAAACAAGCAATAGAATATGCTGTTTTAAAAGGATTTTTTCCATCAACAGGACGAATTGTTCAACCAACCATTACAACCAGGAAGCGAAGAATGCTTACACACAGATATGATACAACAACACATAAAATACGTCAGAAAACACGTCATTTACACAGATCAAATGAAAAAACACATCAAACTCCGAAAGAAACTATAAAACCTAGATTAAAGAGAAACATCAAAGCTGACGTACCAAGACATACTGTCATTAGTCTCCTAAAAAACATGAACGGAAAAGTCAAGAGAAGTATCGAGAAAAACAAGACGACCAAGAGAATGTACCGGAGAATAACAAATGAAGATGGAATGATTATACTAAAGCGGTGGGCAGATCAAGTGGCACAAGGTGAACGAGAGCTAGAAAGAGAAGAAAGGAAAGAAAAGAAAGAAGCTGAAAAATTAAAGCAAAAGATGGAAAAACGTAGACTGAAAGAAGAA
>NW_007390573.1:0-1370 GCF_000475195.1 Diaphorina citri | reverse complement strand
GGGGGGGGGGTGAATGATTTCCATTATTCAATATTGTATTTACTTATTGTAGGTATAAGTACCTAGCTAGATATTGTGGGATTACGATTGTACCTACACGCTAATTGTTTTGTAATCTCCCATAACAAATAACTATACAAATATGTAGGTATTAAACAAATGAATATGTTAAAGCTCTATTTCGGGGGGTGGTAGGTATTATAGGCTAAAAGCAGAATGGAGTGGAGAGAATAGAGCATAGAGCAGGTATAGGGAATGTTACGAACTTAAAAGCCAGCCTAGTTAGCTCAACACCCTGTATATTTATTTGTTTCGAATTATATGGTTTTCTCTGTCGATTTCTATTTTTCCCACGTTATTACTTTTTCCCTTCCTTCTCCCACCATGATGAAGATCCTTAGGGGCAAATTAGAATGAAAGAATGAAAGACAGAAAGAAAAGAAGAAGAAGAAGAAGAAGACAAAATTAATGAATATGGGTATAGAATTATATGTATAATTTTCTCCCATAAAGCACCACACAGTTGTCATTGTCACATCGTTCATTTTATATTTTCACTTTTTCGATTCTTCATACTGTTCATAGTTCATATTTTTCCAGTTTTTCCTCTTTTGACTTTTCCTATCTCTCTCCTTCTCCCTCTCTCTCTAAAGGCTACCTTCACTGTTTATGGTGTTACTCTCTCTCTCTCTCTCTCCCCCTTTCTCTCTCTCTCTTTCTCTCTCTCTCTCTTTCTCCCTTTCTCTCTCTCTCCCTTTCTCTCTCTCTCCCTTTCTCTCTCTCTCTCATAATATTCTCTCTCCTTCTCTCTCTCTCTTTCCAAATATTATATTAGATTTTTCTTGTCACTTGTCATTTCATTTGAAAATATTGTTCCCAAAACTTCTTCCTACAGGGTGTCTAAAAGTACGTACCGCCAGCCTAATAGTTAGCTTAGTTGATAGCACGTCTGCCTTGTAAGCGCTAGGTAACAGCAAAGGTTGAGTTAGTTAGCTTAGTTGGTAGTGCGTCTGCCTTGTATGCGCGGGTTCGATTTCCGCCCGGGGCGGATTTTATCCTGATGGGATAATGTTCGTTCTCGGAACGGCTGGCTTTTTCCTATCCTGT
Organism: Diaphorina citri; assembly: GCF_000475195.1. Taxonomy (NCBI): domain Eukaryota; kingdom Metazoa; phylum Arthropoda; class Insecta; order Hemiptera; family Psyllidae; genus Diaphorina; species Diaphorina citri. The sequence continues at coordinate 263 of NW_007390573.1, read as the reverse complement.
CTTCCTTCTCTCTTCGATTTCGGGACGATAAGACCATAGCAGTTACAGTTCCCTCTGTCAAACCTCTTAAAAAAAAGTACATACCAACCTAAATGGTTGACTTATACGGTTGATAAGAAGTATGAAGTCAAGTTGAAAAGTTCCAAGTTGCGCCTTCAAAATTGAAATCTTGTCCCTATTTCCATAAAACGCATCCAATCGGCTACGTTTATCAAAAGTTATACACTTTTTTACGGTAGGTACCTATGGGGGGGGGGGCGTTA
>NW_007390572.1:0-1370 GCF_000475195.1 Diaphorina citri | reverse complement strand
GGTTGATCTCGTGTGCGTTATATATTTGTCGTTATATGTCGAACATGTCTCCTGTGTTGGGTGTTATCAGGGCAACTCTATCTGTTAGCACTTCTACTGGAATGGCAAGGGGATGTGAGGGAATTTCTTTTTTGTTACTTGCCAAATTTGCTCCGGGTGTAAATCTTCTTTTTGAGACTGCGGATTCGTTTTGCCCCATGTCGGGTTATTTTGGGATGTTGGAGTTTCGGTTTGGGACTTTGGTGTCTTCAATCTAATGTTGGTGTCGCATTTTTATTTTCTAGTTGTTTTTTCCTGCATGTCCTGACTATTTTGAGTTTACCTTGAAAGAGCCAACAAAACTTGTTCTCCAGGAGAGTCACGCGTCCAGATACTAACCTTAACTTCAACGTTGCTTAACTTCGGTGATCAGGAACTGACACATTCAACGTGCTACTGCCGCTAGCTATGTAGGATACTCCGCTATCTTGGGATAGTACTATGAAACTCTTTCCCTTATTTCGTTACAGATCTTTATTATTGTTAGTTGTGTGCGATTATCATTTTAATGAGTTTAATTTTATCATTATTGCTTACTTTCCCATCCTTTGGCGTTTTTAGTCCGTCCTTCCTTTATTATTACAATAGTAATAAAAAAGGTATAAGGGATGGACTATTGTATTTTGAAATCTTGCTATGCAAAATTTTGTACCATTTTTCCTAATGATTAATAAGGACATGAAAAAGATTGACTCAAAGACAAAGCCTTGTCTGTCTGTCTGTTCCCATAGAAGGACTTATCCAAACCTGGTCGACCTATATATCAAATTAAAGGTCTTTTTACCAGGAACACGAAAATGGTGGTGCAAATTTTGTCCAGAAAACCATAAAGCCAAAAAACCAAAAAAACTGGTTTTTTAGGGGTTTTTTTCACCTTTTCTCACACAAATGAGCTCTGATCTTGAAATTTGTCGCAACGACCTATGAACTCAAAGCGAGAACGTTTTAGATAACACTTCAGTCGTTAATTTAAGACCGGTTTTAGCGTCATCTATGTTAAGCTACGCCGAGCTAGGCCAATAAATGGATGGGTGACTTGAACATTATATTGGGAATAAAGGGAGAACGGGCTCTAGTCTTGATTTTAAATCATTACATGAAAGTAAAATAAAAAAAATTAAATCAAGAATAATAATAAACTGAATATTAAACAAATTAGGTAGGTACATAGCGTACTGATTTTCTCTAATCACTACGGGCTAAAAAATTCCCGGAGGGACGGACCCTGCTTGTTTCTCTTTTTTTACCCTCTTCTTATTCCACCTCTTCGTAATGATCACAATACCTCTCTGTCCCTTCTCTCTCTCTCTCTCTCTCTCTCTCTCTACTTA
>NW_007390571.1:0-1371 GCF_000475195.1 Diaphorina citri | reverse complement strand
GATGGCGTAAGGAAGTGTCAAAGTCACTTTCCAAATCTAATTACGAATACACTCGGAAGATAAACGGATGGAAATGAATCTGCTGTTCTCTCTTCCAAGTGAGCGCACAGATAGGAAGATTCTTTAAAATTTGCCCGGGCGTTAAGTAGGATCATAGATAAGGCATGTAAGCATACTATCTATTGTCGACAGCATATAATTACTCATGGTAATATACGGTGAAGGACCAAAAATCACTTAGCCAGTCTAGTCAGTTGGGAGGTAGCTTGTAAGAGCCAGGTCGAGGGATTGATTTCCGCACTAGACGCGGGGGATTGAGGCGAAAGACAGCAGTTGCCTCTTTCAATCACCCACCCGGGGTGGATGGAGGTCGCGGGTTCGATTCCCGTCCGGGGCGAGCTCTATCCCAAACAGACAAGGTTCGTTCTCAGTACGGTAGGCCTTCTCTTATACTGTCCCCCTCTCTTCGATTTCGGGTACAATACAGATCCATATACATACTTCCAAAATTCCAAGCTTCGACCTGGTACATGTGACAAGTACACTTGAACAGAACGCCTTTATTCACTCGACAATCAAAGATTTCAAAGAAACAAATATCAGTTGGAAAAAAAAAAACATAAAAAAAAACTACAAAAAACGATATTCAGCATTATTCACCTTCTACTCAGACGACAGCCAAAGAAAAAAATATGACAGTTGAAAAAAAAACTATAAAAAACGATAGAAATTAATCAACCTATTCTTATAAAAGTACCTCGAGACCCAGGAGATAGGATTAACTCAAAACTTTCTCAGCTCTAATCATTGAGAAATAAATTGAATTAAATTATTGAATTACCAAGAACCAAGCTTCATTTAAACCAAGAACTAAGCTTCATTTAAACCAAGAGCTAAGCTTCATTTAAACCAAGAACCAAGCTTCATTTAAACCAAGAACTAAGCTTGAGCTATGTAGATTTGTAGATAGTTCAGTTTAGTTCTACAAATCGGACAATCCAAGAAAACAAAACCAAATGTCCTGTACCACTAGCGACTAGTAAACACTCATTAACAGGATAATACATACTTATGATGGTAATAAACTGGATTTTGTCCTGATAAGGGGACATTTCTTATTTACTTACAAATGCTTTCCATTACATTGGTCGCTTGCTGTATCACTTATTGTTACAAAGACTGCAGATTTGTTTGCTTAATGTACGACTTGTTACAAACACCGCATATTGTGCAAGACCATCTCTGATGTTATCTTATCTTTCTTCTTCTTCTTCTTTTTCTTCTTCTTCTTCGTTTTTCTCTCGTGTTGTTTTATCCGCATTTTAACTTTTTCTATGGGCATGGATTTGTGATGCTCGACATTTTTTGTCT
>NW_007390570.1:0-1371 GCF_000475195.1 Diaphorina citri | reverse complement strand
TAAATATGTAACACTTACATATAACAAGTTTCTATTTGAACACCCTGTATACGTGTGTGTAAATATGAAACACTTATAACAAGTTTCTATTTATAGTTCAGTGAACTAAGGTATGTAACACACACTTATAACAAGTTTCTATTTGAACACCCTGTATACGTGTGTGTAAATATGTAACACTTATAACAAGTTTCTATTTATAGTTCAGTGAACTAAGCAAGGAACTGGGAAAAAAAATGTTTTGTTTTACTGTAAAGCGAAGACCCCTTTTTGCTTCATGTGATAAAAACTATAAAAAGGGCCCGAGGTCCTAACGAGTAGGTAGGTACAAGAAACTCATCTGAAAAGTTTGTACCTATTTTAAAATAAATAATCTTTTTTTCTTCTTCTTCTTCTTCTTCTTCTTCTTCTTCTCCTCCTCCTACTTCTCCTTCTTCTCCTTCTTCTTCTTCTCCTCCTCCTCCTTCTTCTTCTTCTTCTTCTTCTTCTCCTTCTTTTTACATGCTGAGAGTGTGCAAAGAATTTTATCAAAATCAAATAATACGATTGACAGTTCCTATGAACGCCGTTCTTTTATTTACATAATTATGCAATGTGCACGGTTTAAAACAATTAATGGAGATGTCTCATTTTTGTGTTACCTCGTATGATTTACAGAACTACCTAGGCATGTGTAGATCGTGGAGTTGTATACCTACCTACCTAGGTATTTGCGTTCAGAAAAACTGCACACTTTGATTTCCAAGTTATTGAAAAAAAAAAACAACAACAACATCACCGAGGAATTTAGTTAGAGTATGTAGTATCTGACCCATAAATAATCTTTGTATCGATTGCACGTATACTCTTGTAATAAGAGTAAAGTAATTTTACCCTCCATATAAACTGGATTCCTCGGTCATAAATTATGGCTAAGTAATTTGAGTGCGAAGGGCAACCACTCGTAAAAGTTCTTGTAGCCAAAACCATGCCAATGTCAGCCTAAAATCAATCACCCTAGGACTGACGAAAAAACGCCTGAACAAGCAAAAAAGTCTAGAAGAAGAAAGAAGAAGAAGAAGAAGGAGGAGGAAGAAGGAAAAAGAAGAAGAAGGAAAAAGAAGAAGAGAAAAAAAGAAGAAGAAGAAGAAGAAGAAGAAAGGAGAAGAAGAAGGAGGAGAAGAAGGAGGAGAAGAAGAAAAAGAAGAAGAAGAAGGAAAAAGAAGAAGAAGAAGAAGGAAGAAGAAGAAGAAAAAGGAAGAAGAAGAAGAAGGAAGAAGAAGAAGAAGAATAAGCTAGTATACCTACCTACAAGCTAAAAAAAAAAAATCTAACGAGGGCCCCTTTGTTGGATTTGAGGGCCGGGACAGGGGGCTCGGCCCGGCTATGGCC
>NW_007390569.1:0-1371 GCF_000475195.1 Diaphorina citri | reverse complement strand
CCTTCATAGTCCACCGTGCTAACCACTACACCATTGAGGTAGATATGGTTGGAGGTAGAATAAATTACGGTATGAGGCACTTGAGCTAAATACAGAGTGTAGTAGAGAGCATAGCGCATAGAGTATCGAGCAGGTAGATGAAAGCAACGACTTTAAACCGCATAAAACTGAGAGCAAAAAGCTCTATTCTCTACTCTCCTCTCCACTCTGTTTTTAGCCGACCCTATTTAAGTAGGAAAAAGCTAGGAAGAAAAAGTATAAGTGTGCTTACTAGAGGTAGGAGTAGGAGTGCTACGGGTGAGTACTTGAAGTCTCTGATTATCGACAGATTCTACCGGGGCACTATGTTCTATCACTTCATTCTCACTCATCTGCAAAATAATGAAGCAAGTATTTATTTATTTATTTACAATATAAACGGTTTCCCTTTACTATCTATTACAAATCAACAACCTAACTATCAAAAACGGAAAATAAACGAAGAAGAAATAAATACCTATGTGTACCTATTGCCTATCTAATAGCTTTATTTATTTACAATATAAACGGTTTCCCTTTACTATCTATTACAAATCAACAACCTAACTATCAAAAACGGAAAATAAACGGGAAATAAAATAAAAGGAAAGCAAACATAATGCAATTAGATAGAACCTGCATCTTTTTTTACCCACCTTTTCATTTAGTTAGTCACTAGTCTGTCTGTTTTTACATTAATCTCAAACGGGTTTTCTGATTTTGATGAAATTCGTCAGAAATTCAATCATGGAACTTTTCTCATTGGACCTTCAGGATTCCGGTAGGGCCCTTATACGAGTGAGTTCTACAGTTCATTGAAAAACTCAGTACATAGTGGTAAAATGGACGCAGCACACAAGGGATCAGGAAGAGATCGCCTTAACATAATAATACCTCGGTAGTGTTTTTACATTAATCTCAAACGGGTTTTCTGATTTTGATGAAATTCGTCAGAAATTCAATCATGGAACTTTTCTCATTGGACCTTCAAGATTCCGGTAGGGCCCCTCGTTCTACAGTTCATTGAAAAACTCAGTACACAGTGGTAAAATGGACGCAGCACATAAGGGATCAGGAAGAGATCGCCTTAATAAATTCAATCATGGAACTTTTCTCATTGGACCTTCAGGATTCCGGTAGGGCCCTTATACGAGTGAGTTCTACAGTTCATTGAAAAACTATGTACCTCGGTACATAGTGGTAAAATGGACGCAGCACACAAGGGATCAGGAAGAGACCGCCTTAATATAATAATACCTCGGTAGTTCGGTACATATGTATTATATTTAGGAACACTGTCATCTTGCATTGCAAATAGCATAGTGTAAACTGTTGCTTGCTCGCATTGTATTT
>NW_007390568.1:0-1371 GCF_000475195.1 Diaphorina citri | reverse complement strand
CAAGTGGTCCGCTGACAGGTGGCCCGTGATGTATAGTTGTGTAATTTCTAGTGAGCTTGCATTAATAAACATGCATTCCTTGATACAAAGCTGCTAAAGCCCGAAATGTTTGTTACCTGTGAAACGTCTCAAGGTTGTGATCAACCAATCAGAGGCTGGCAGCTTATTTATTTGTTTAAATAAATAAACGTTTCTTAATCTGTGAAACTGAAAGTTCTTTAGCCCTGAAACGTACCAAGGGGAAAATAAAGCTTTTTCATATCTACCCAATGTCATATTCATTTAAGAGGGACCGAACCTTATCCGTTCAGGTCAAAATCCGCCCCGGGTGGGAACCGAACCCACGATCTAGCGCTTACAAGGCAGAAGCGCTACCAACCAAGCTAACTAGGCTGGCTGCTAAAGGAGCGATATGTACATACCTAGGTAGGTATGTTGTCCAAGTTATCAGCGACGTAAGGCTCTGAAAACACTCGCGAGCCAAATGCTTTGGAGACCGCTTTCCACTCCAAGGAAGGAATCACTGTGGTAAAAAACTTCGACCCCGCCGAGAATCGAACTCGGGAACTCCGGCGTGCAAGCCTGATACCTAGGTACCCAGTCGGCTACTCAGATTACTGATTATACTCACCTAGTCCTTTCCGAATTTCATTTGGGGTCGATCTTACGGTCCTTTATCCTACCCCTCCATACCATCCTATCCAATACCTTCTCCCTTCACCCCTTCTCTCAAAAGTCTTCTTCAACTTTATCTTTTCCACCTCAGTTTGGATTATGCTCGCTAGACAGCGAAAATTACTTGATTAAATTTTCAATGCCAGAAAGATTCCATACATTCATACTCAAGTTTTAATAGCATGGATCTTTGCATAACGTGGTTTAAAGTACTGATTGCGGCATAGTTTTAATGGGATGAGCCATGGAGAGAAGTTTCAACGACCTCTGTGGTTTTCTGCGTGTAATAATTCACTTATTTTGTGCACATAAATTATTAAACATGTCCAGACTGGAAAGAGAGAAAAATTATGAACCCCATACCTAATAAGATTATCTAAAAAAAAATACCTGATATTTTACTATCCATCATATTAGGGTCTGTAATTTATATATGATAAACTTGCATACCTAAATATTATCTTATATTAATCAATACTGCAGCCAGCCTAGTTAGCTTAGTTGGTAGTGCGTCTGCCTTGTAAGCGCTAGGCCGCGGGTTCGATTCCCGTCCGGGGCGGATTTTATCCTGATGGGATAATGTTCGTTCTCGGAACGGCTGGCTTTCTCCTATCCTGACTTCCTCCTCTCTTCGATTTCGGGACGATAAGACCATAGCAGTTACAGTTCCCTCTGTCAAACCTCTTCAAAAAAAAA
>NW_007390567.1:0-1371 GCF_000475195.1 Diaphorina citri | reverse complement strand
GCTGAAATGAAGGAAGCAGCTTAGCTTGCTTTCTCTCCTTTTAGTAAAGGAACTACGATAGTTCTAAACTTTTTCTTGCGATAACTTTCAAACGGTTTGTCGGATTTTGATGAAATTTAGGCAAAAATGCGAAAGAACTTTTAGCTATACAGCTGGGTCCACACATCCATCGACCGTCCATCGACCGACCAAACAGCTGGGTCCATCGACCGACCAAACCATACGTCGACTGTAACCGTTCACTGCCTCGACAACATAAATTCACCTCTTCATCTCGTCGATCGACGCGACGGGGTCGACTATCTGTGGACACAGTTTTAGAATTTGAGCGTGATGGAGTCTTTCAACTTATAACTAAAAGTAGAACGTAGGTACCATTCTACCTGTTGTACTAATCAACAAACCTCCCTCGAAAAAATCCCTGGGGGAAGCAACACGGTACATCACTCTATTATTCAACATGAAAAAGGAGGCTTTTTTTCGTTTTCAAACACGTTAAATATTTAACTCAAAGGCTATGCCTTATAAATAAAGAATTAGCCACACTCATTCAAAGAAGCGCCTTTACGCTTTCGAATGTTTTCCGAGGGAAAATAATTTTATTATTTATACACTGTCCTGCCTATGCATACATCATACAATATTCAATTCAGAGTAAACAAAAAATGCTTGTCCCAAAGTAAACGGAATTAAGGAAAGTTATTTATCACCTTGCCTACTCAAGGAATACCTCTAGGTACCTAACTTGGTAATTTCTATGCTAGGTAAGCAAATAGGTCCTTCAAATATTTGATAAACATGTATGTAACCTAGTTCAGAATTCCCTGGTTGAATCCATTAGTTATTCAAACAATCAACAAACCTCCCTCGAAAAAATCCCTGGGGGAAGCAACACGGTACATCACTCTATTATTCAACATGAAAAAGGAGGCTTTTTTTTCGTTTTCAAACACGTTAAATATTTAACTCAAAGCCTATGCCTTATAAATAAAGAATTAGCCACACTCATTCAAAGAAGCGCCTTTACGCTTTCGAATGTTTTCCGAGGGAAAATAATTTTATTATTTATACACTGTCCTGCCTATGCATACATACAATATTGAGTAAACAAAAAGTGCTTGCCCCAAAGTAAACGGAATTAAGGAAAGTTATTTATCACCTTGCCTACTCAAGGAATACCTCTAGGTAACTCGGTAATTTCTATGCTAGGTAAAATAGGTCCTTCAAATATTTGACAAACATGTATGTAACCTAGTTCAGAATTCCCTGGTTGAATCCATTAGTTATTCAAATATCATTGATTTTTTATTTCATACCTAATAAAAATAAAGTTAACTGATTTTGCTGAAAATTTTTGGGTGTGAGGAATTT
>NW_007390566.1:0-1371 GCF_000475195.1 Diaphorina citri | reverse complement strand
TAAGCTCTTTTGGCAACACTGTTCAGTCCAGCTTGTTTGCAAAATTTGGTGTGAAACACATTTCCAATATTTTCAAAGTCCCAATAGAAATAAATAAGATCTCAAAGGATAATCTCTGAAAAGAGGAAGGTAAGTACCTGCTTGTTTACTTTTAGAACCTCGTGAATTCAACGGATAGGTTTATTCACTTTAGCCAAAGGTTTTGATAAATTTATTTAGAAAGGATAAATCAGAAGGGTATCAACCATCAAATTTCCTACTGTGGTATCTTTTAGTTTCAAACTTTCAAATGTCTTACCTCCAAATCTAAAATCAAATGTTGAAACTGCATAGAGCAAACAGCTCTAATAATCTCTATGGCCTCTACTCTACCCTCCAATTCTAGCCTAAATGAGTAACTTACTAAATTGTTTACACTTATACTGTATCTTGGAGAGATGTTCCTTAAGAACAATAAACTTACTTTCATCATTGGAACCTGGAGGAAGATTTAAAACAAATTTATTAGGGAATCCTTTTAGTCCAACTTTTTTATCAGTATCCTTATCACTTGTGTTATCCTAAACCTGTGAGAATGTCAGGTTTAAGTGAACTTTTATACAGGCAGGAGAATGAACTACTTAATGTTCTTTCAATCACACTCTGTTCTTTCAAATCTTCCAAATAAGATTTCCTTAGGTTTTAATAATCAAATCACAGTCCTAATGAAACTTTTTGATAAGAAAATGTACTGATAAGGCTTATCCTCAGGTCTACAGTGGTACAGTCCTTTTCATTTTCAGATTTTCACTCTTTTCCTTTTCAAAATTTTCAAATTTCCCTCAACTGTAGAACTGGGCCTCACTTTTCACAACCCATGGAGGTGAAAATGTACTGGATTCTGTCCATACTCGAAAAGTGAGTCGCTAATTTCTCCGAGTATGAGAAAGAATTGTAAAGAAAGCACTTTTATCCCTGATTCATGATCAAGTGGTGATAACTATTATGTTGACTGATTTTAGGACGTTGCATCGAACACAGATGCATAAAATGCCTTGTGCCTTAGGTACCTTTCAAAATTCTGAAAGGGAGTTTCCAACTCCACAAATATGTAGATATGTAATTTTGTAAAATAAAAATTCAACTAAGTAGAATAGAATAGAATACGAGTACACCTTGTTTAGCTTGCTGGGAAAAGACTGAAGAATCCCTTTGTACATTTTAAAAGGCATATTACGGGGAGTACAGTTTACAAATAGGTAAGAACACCGTGATTAATTTAAAAAAAGTATGTATAACAATAACATACAGTAGGTAGTATCAACTCACAGGCAAAGTTTCTCTTGTATTGGAGTTCATCAGTCCGATGGACCCGGTTGCATTGACAGCGTT
>NW_007390565.1:0-1371 GCF_000475195.1 Diaphorina citri | reverse complement strand
CATGACCCTGTGCGTCACTTCGGACCCGGAAATGGAGAAGTGTATTAAGATGCGCACCGCACTCAAGGCGCAACTACTCAAACCCGAGATGAGCTGCCATAAGGCGCACAGTCATATCAACTGTATGCAGGTAACACTAAGGTTCCCTTAAAGGTAGTCTTAGGCCAGCCACTCACTGCAAGGTCTAGCGTCTAGCTGATACTTGATGAGCACACACTATCAGGTAGACCTGATCAGTTGTACCGGTCTTCAGGTCTATCTGATAGTGTCTGGCCTTAGGGAGGTTCTATATTTTGTCTTTCTGTAATAATTTAAAGTGTAACTTGAAAAATAGAAGAAAATAAAGTTTGATGGAGGGGACCGCTTTTTTTTTTTTTTTACAGTTTTTCGTCTATGAAACCTCTTTAAAAAGCCTTTTAAAATAAATAAATTTATTCATTAAACTTGGTGTCCCCAGGCAATTCAAAGCGGTCTGGCGGATGTCACAGTTCTGGATGCTGGAGACGTATACACGGCCGGTCTTCAATATAACCTCATACCGTTCATCAGTGAAATATACAACCTAGGTGTGCCAGAGTATTATGTGATAGCTGTGGCCAAAGAAGAAGATCCATCTACAGAACTCACGTATTTGAAAGGTAAATATATGGTATATTTTGGTATATGGATAAATATATGGTTCCAATAGATAAATGTATGGTTTATATTTTATATATAACCTCATACCATTCATCAGTGAAATATACAACCTAGGTGTGCCAGAGTATTATGTGATAGCTGTGGCCAAAAAAAAAAAGATCCATCTACAGAACTCACGTATTTGAAAGGTAAATATATGGTATATGGATAAATATATGGTTCCAATAGATAAATGTATGGTTTATATTTTATATATAACCTCATACCATTCATCAGTGAAATATACAACCTAGGTGTGCCAGAGTATTATGTGATAGCTGTGGTCAAAGAAGAAGATCCATCTACAGAACTTGGATCGGGTGTTCTCGGGCGATATCGGGATTTCTCGATTGCTGTCGAAATGATCTGAACTTGGAAATGCCACATGCCGATTCCAGCCACCCTTAAGAAGTGGGGTGTACGCTTCCTGTACCTACTTATGACTTCAATCTGGAGATGTGTTAAGACGACTCAGTCAGAGTGTGTGAGTTATTGAGTTAAGATTTTCAGTGGACGACTCAGTCAATGAGTCGAATCCTAAAACTGACTCACTCTTTACCTATCTCTAATTTTAATGTATCTCAGATATCGCTAAACCCTCATTTCATAACGTGGACTATGGCGCGAATGACTCAATAAAGGTTAAAGCGCCTAATTAGTAAAAAAAAAAATGACTGAAGAATTTTTTTTTTT
>NW_007390564.1:0-1371 GCF_000475195.1 Diaphorina citri | reverse complement strand
AAATGTAAATTAATAGGTGATAATAGAAAGTGACAATAAAGTAAAAAAGGAAAGTAGAACAACAGGTAATGATAGGTAAAGAAGAGTAAGATTAACACTGCAAACAGAACTAAATAGTAAAAACAAGATCGAAGCATTAAACTCGTTGGCTGTACCTGTTCTTGAGTATGGATTCGGCATCATTGATTGGACAAAGGAAGAAATTAGGAAGTTCGATCGAAAAACAAGAAAACTATTAACAATGAACAAGTGCCTCCACCCAAAATCAGATGTTGACCGGATATATCTCCCCCGGAAAGATGGTGGAAAAGGGCTAAGGTCGATTGAGCAAGCCTATGAAATATCAATTTTAGGGCTGGCGGAATACATAAAGCACAAAGAAAATGACTACCTAATTCATCTGTTGAAAGAAAGCCATGTCAACTCAAATAAAAACATATTAAGAAAGGCAGAAAATATCGAAACACAGTATATAATAAGCAGGAGAGTAGAAACAACTGATCTAAAGAAGAGAATGAAACAATTCAAAAACCAAGTAAAGGAACAACAGAGAGCTAGGTTATTGACCAACTGGAAATCAAAGCGCTTGCATGGTCAGTTTTTAAAGGTCCTCGATAACGCTACATTTGACAAGATCAAGACTTTTGATTGGTTGAGATCAAGCAAACTTAAAGGAGTCACAGAAGCCTACATCATGGCGGCCCAGGAACAGGCTCTGAGAACTAGGAATTACGACAGGCATATCTTGAAACTGGAAGTAGATGATAAGTGTAGACTTTGTCATAGTCAGACCGAGAATATTACCCACATAATAAGTGGTTGTAGTCAACTAGCCCAACATGAATACATCTTACGTCATGACAAAGTCTGCAAATACCTACACTACAACATTTGCCTAGCTCTCGGAATGAAACCTCCAGCCCAGAAGTGGTACTTGGAAGAACCTGATCCTGTAATCACCCAAGATAACGTCACCATCCTGTATAACCAACCAGTACAAACTGACCGAACCATCAACGCAAACAAGCCAGATATAATAGTTAGAGATAGAAAGGAAAAGATGTGCCTAATCATTGATGTCGCTATCCCCGCTGACATGAACATAGAAAGGAAGGAAGCAGAAAAGATACTGAAATGTAAAGATCTGGGTATAGAAATAGAAAGGATGTGGAATACTACCGTCAAAATTATTCCTATAGTCATCGGGGCACTGGGGGTTGTTCCCAAGTCATTGAAAGAAAACCTTCAGTCATTGCCCGGGAAATTCAGTATCAACAGGATACAGGAAAGTGCTCTGCTCGGCACAGCCTACATTATGAGGAAAGTAGGCATATAAAGCAACATCGAAACAATCGCTGGATCTGAGGAGTT
>NW_007390563.1:0-1372 GCF_000475195.1 Diaphorina citri | reverse complement strand
GAGGATGGCGATGGTCTCTAGCCAAGATTACTTGGCCCGTCCCGAACCACATGTCAACCAACAAAAGAACCAGATGGATTTCAATGGTCAGATTCGCTAGCAAAACTGTATCAAGAAGACAAATGGCACGTTTCCTTATTTTTGGCGCTTAAATAAAAAAATGCCGATTTTCGGTACGAAGACGGTGACTAGGTGTTTTACCTTACATTGTTTCGAGTTTTTGAGAAAGCAAAAGAGCGGAAATGACTTTGGTGAGGTGTCATCACAACTGAAATTTCAAATTTCCTCAAAAGAGGTTTTAGGAAATTTACACCCACGGATTTTATGGGCTTGAAATCTTGCTATGTAAGTAGGGCGGGTTGAGTATGTATAGTGTAGATAAGTGAATATATTTATACATCAGATCATATTACCATGAAGAAGTATACCTAGTTAAGAGGGTGAGATATTAGAGAAGAGAGAGGTGCATGGGAGAGAGCGGAATAGAAAGAGCCAAAGAGCACGGGAGAGAAGAAGAGAGAAAAAAGCAGAAATGGAGAAAAATATTCTGCTCGGAATAACACAGAGTGTACTCCAAGGTCGGGTACTAACCACGCGCAACCGTGCTCAACTTCAGTGATCCATGCGGAACTGGTGCTTTCAGGTTGTAGTTATGTGCCTCTTATCATACTTCAGCATTCGTTCCAAGATCCAACCTATCTTCTGGTCCACTACTTACCATGGCCTTTTTAACTTGATCCAAGAACTGTGAAAAGAATTTGATCCAAGAACTGTGAGAGCCATTTTACCCTTGGCCTGTTGACTAGAACTTGTTCAACAGACTGTGATAATTTGGTCCACAGACTGTGATGTATGGGCCGTTTCAATAAAAGTGACACAATCTCCTTGTTTTTGATTACACTGTAGTTCTTGTTTCATTAAGATTCTGTATTACATCCTAGACAGGAGGATTGTTTGCATTTGCCTTTCCAGTTCAGACAGATGCAGTTTCCTTACAACAGCTAACACCTAGATAGCTGATTTCCTTACAGCTAAGATGTAGATTCGTAGAGGCTTAACCGATCATCCTTCAGGGCTGTTTCAAACAGCCAGATTTAGGGGCCGTGGAGCGTTCGTCATTCAGCGAAATTTCCTTTTGGGATGAGCTTTCCTTGCATCTAAACCTATGTTGGACAAGATTATGGACCATAATATGTATACATGATTAAGGACTTACGCAGTATGTCACCCTTGATTATCTTCCCGGTCAAAGGGGAAAGTATGCAATGACCAGGCGAGAAACTTGGTTGGAAAACCTGAACACACCTTGACGGACTCGACCCCGTATATGATTTGTATATGTCTAATAAAAACTGCAAAAATAAGAGTTTAG
>NW_007390562.1:0-1372 GCF_000475195.1 Diaphorina citri | reverse complement strand
TCATTTGCATGATACAAATTTCTTGACTCCGCCGGGAATCGAACCCGGGTCTCCCGCGTGCAAGGCGAGCGCAGTGACACTACGCCATGGGAGCTGACGACCAAGAAAAATGTTTCAGATATAAGTCTGGAAAGTTGCTAGATTGTTGCCAAAACATTTCTAGATTGTTGAAGGATAATGTTTCTGGATTGTTGAAGGATAATGTTTCTGGATTGTTGAAGGATAATGTTTCTGATGAAAATGTTGCCGGTGGGTACTAGGCAAATGATAAATCGTCGTAGTTGCTGATTAGTGTATAGGTATCTGCTGTATGTTACCGTTATTCCGTTAATATACGTTTACAAACTCATTTGTTTCCCAGAGACTCGTGAGAAAAAGTTATAAAAGTGCATGCAGCAAATGCAAGTTAACAATGCAGAAAGAGAAAATTTCCAATAGGGAAAACTTCTACAGGGTAAAGCTAATGATGTCAGATCTCAATTACTAAAATATTATGAGGCCCAGGTAAGCACCATAGTGGGTTCTCACTCCAGTCTTTTAATTCAGGATATACTCAGCCCTCAATTTTTTAGTGGCAATAGCGTGACATAGTGCTTCCCTTGGGCGGAAGAAAAACTCATTTGTTTCCCAGAGACTCGTGAGAAAAAGTTATAAAAGTGCATGCAGCAAATGCAAGTTAACAATGCAGAAAGAGAAAATTCCCAATAGGGAAAACTTCTACAGGGTAAAGCTAATGATGTCAGATCTCAATTACTAAAATATTATGAGGCCCTGGTAAGCATCATAGTGGGTAGTGGGTTCTCACTCCAGTCTTTTAATTCAGGATATACTCAGCCCTCAATTTTTGAGTGGTAATAGCGTGGCATAGTGTTTCCCTTATATGCGGAAGAACATGGAACTATGAAAAATTGAATAGGCCATAACTCCAGCCCTGGTTGTCGAATCGAGCTAAAACTTAAATCAAAGTACCTACTACGTTTTTCAAGGCCTTCTATTTAAGATTTTGAGGTTGGCCACCCTGTGACTGACCCTAGCTCTGGCCGAAATTTGGTAACTAATTCAAAAGAATAGGATTTCAAAAGATAGAACACTAGCCCAAATTTCAGGTTCTCATTTATCCGTTCAAAAAAATATTCAGAGATTCCAAGACTTTTCGAACACTCCGTATATCCAATAGGGCAAGGTCAGAGGCCTTGACATCAACTTACAGCGGCTAGGAGGGCGGACTTCATGTATTTCTGCTAAATGTCAGAAGGTGATAGCAAAATACGAACATCTATACAAGTACTTGGTGTGTCATCATGGCGCTAGTTAGCGATAAAGGCGCAAGTTATGACTTTTTGGAAAAAGGAAAAATCCCTCGATTTTTTTT
>NW_007390561.1:0-1372 GCF_000475195.1 Diaphorina citri | reverse complement strand
TCTCCTTTCACGAATTTTGTAATGCGACCTTTTTCTCGCACTACGATTCGCCATATTGTTTTTTTTACTTTGTCTTATCCCCACTCCTCATTTTTTATCCCCGCCACCGAAAAACGTAATGTTAATGTACAATGTACAATTGTACATGTAATGTTAATGTACAATGTACAATTGTACATGTAATGTTAATGTACAATTGTACATTAACATTACAAAAGGAAAATGGGCTTAAAGTCTCCGACGGTCTGACAGGTCTGAAGCTTTTTCCGCCAAACACGGTTCGATTGTTTATCAGACCGCGGTGTGTCTGTCAGGCGGTCTGAGCGTGAATGACTGGCATTACATACGTACAATATAATACATAATTATGGTGATAATACGGATAATTGATAAAGTTTATTTCATTGACCAAAAGCTACATTTCTCTTTTGCAGACCAATACAGGGAGTTTATCGGACGAGCTTAAGTTTGTATCATTCATGCGCGATTTCAACAAGGTCTACTCGGGACGGGTTGAGCTGTTTAATCGGCTGAACCATTTCAAGTCCAATTTGGACCAGGTTGACATTTTGGACAAGGGGGATCGGGGCACTGCCAAGTATGGAATCACCAAATTTGCCGATCACTCAGGTAATAATACCTAATAGTGTTTATTTATACTGCTCGCATAGGACTGAAAAGTTCCTTTACTTTTACTCCAGCAGTAGGCTACTATTATTATAATTTCATACTTCCTCGGCCCCGCTGGCAATCGAACCCGGGTCCCGGACCTTCTGCGTGCAAGCCTAGTGTGACACCCACTCGGCCACGGAGGTTGCTTAATTTAAATCATTATCTCTTTCCACAGAGGAAGAGCTTGGATCATACGCGGGCCTCAAATTCAACGCGCCTCCCCACCTTCTCACTGCACAGCTCCAGGAAGACGAATCATTCGAGGAAGCAAACTCCGATACCATAGACGAGCACAATCGGGTCCCTGCTCACTTTGACGCCAAAAAACGGTCGATAACCGCCAAGAAGCGGTCAAAATGCCGCCAACCGCAGCTTCTATCTCAACCAAACGTTTTGAGTTGCATCGTTGTCACATTTGTGAACTACATACCAAATTTCAAGTTTTACTCAACCAAACGTTTTGTGTTGCATTCTTGTCACATTTGTGAACTACATACCAAATTTCAAGTCTCTAGCTTATACCTTCCCGAGATATTGTTAAATTACACCGAAAACCGCCAAAAAGCGGTAAAATGCCGCCAACCGTTGCACCGATCTTAACCCAAAGTTTTGTGTCGCATCTTTGTCACATTTGACATCTTCATACCAAATTTCAAGTCTCTAGCTCTTACCGTTCTCGAGATATTTTGTTTACAGACAG
>NW_007390560.1:0-1372 GCF_000475195.1 Diaphorina citri | reverse complement strand
TAAAACGTACCTAACTATTTTTTTTTTTTTTTTTTTTTTAATTGGACTCCCATCTTTTTTCCCGTGGGGTCTTCAAATTGAATTCATGGAAATGGTTGTGTTCGCTCAAATTTAAACGAAATCGCACAAACCGTTCGACAGTTATGGAGAAACAAACAGGCCGAGAAACTTACGTAAATTTAAAATCGTTTTGATTTAAAACTTACTTCTTAAGGCGCTGTCACACCAAAAGAGGGAGAACGAGCTTCAGAAGAGAAGAAATTTCTAAAGGAAAATACGACTTACCTAGAAAGTTTTCACTCTGTTAGGTTATAGTCGCCAGCCTAGTTAGCTTAGTTGGTAGTGCGTCTGCCTTGTAAGCGCTAGGCCGCGGGTTCGATTCCCGCCCGGGGCGGGGATAATGTTCGTTCTCGGAACGGCTGGCTTTCCTCCTATCCTGTCTTCCTTCTCTCTTCGATTTCGGGACGATAAGACTTCTATTGTAAGCGCTAGGCCGCGGGTTCGATTCCCGCCCGGGGCGGATTTTATCCTGATGGGATAATGTTCGTTCTCGATGGAAGCGCTAGGCCGCGGGTTCGATTCCCGCCCGGGGCGGATTTTATCCTGATGGGATAATGTTCGTTCTCGGAACACCTAGGCCGCGGGTTCGATTCCCGCCCGGGGCGGATTTTATCCTGATGGGATAATGTTCGTTCTCGGAACGGGTTATAAGCGCTAGGCCGCGGGTTCGATTCCCGCCCGGGGCGGATTTTATCCTGTAAGCGCTAGGCCGCGAGTTCGATTCCCGCCCGGGGCGGATTTTATCCTCATGGGATAATGTTCGTTCTCGGAACGGCTCGCGCTAGACCCGGGTTCGATTCCCGCCCGGGGCGGATTTTATCCTGATGGGATAATGTTCGTTCTCGGAACGGCTGGCTTTCGTCCTACGGCATAAATTAAGTTAAGGTTCAGCCAGCCTAGCTAGCTTAGTTGGTAGTGCGTCTGCCTTGTAAGCGCTAGGCCACTGGGCTCGATTCCCGCCCGAGGCGGATTTTATCCTGATGGGATAATGTTCGTTCTCGGAACGGCTGGCTTTCTCCTATCCTTCGATTCCCGCCCGGGGCGGATTTTATCCTGATGGGATAATGTTCGTTCTCGGAACGGCTGGCTTTCGTCCCGGGTTCGATTCCCGCCCGGGGCGGATTTTATCCTGATGGGATAATGTTCGTTCTCGGAACGGCTGGCTTTCGTCCTACGGGTTCGATTCCCGCCCGGGGCGGATTTTATCCTGATGGGATAATGTTCGTTCTCGGACTGTCAAACCTCTTTAAAATCTGTCTTCCTTCTCTCTTCGATTTTCGGGACGATAAGACCATAGCAGTTACAGTTCCCT
>NW_007390559.1:0-1372 GCF_000475195.1 Diaphorina citri | reverse complement strand
TGTCAGCAGATCACTGTGAATGCCAGTTTCGTTATTTCGGCTCGGCTGGGATCGGGAGTTGATTCGGCTAGGATCGGGTTTGCAACGGATGATTATTGGGTGACTCCGGATTTGTTTGATGGAGGATCGTCTGACATCGGATTTGATTCGGCTGAGTCCGGAAGTAGTCGGGTCTGTGTTCGGAACACGGGTTGTACTCAGCCTCGGTGAGTAAAATTGAGTAGTTTCTTTGAATGAATCTCAGTATTACCAGAGTAAGTAGAGATAAATACCTGATTATCTACAGAAATTATTAGTAAAGAAGACGGATAAATGAACAACGGATGCCGCTCCCCAAGAAACGCTAGATCAGAAATCCAGCAACATTAGAGTAAAGAAGGCTCGTAGTAATGAGTGCCATCCATAAAAATTGAAAATAGGTTTTCAGAATCACCACAAAAAAATTACGAATTCAGTAATTGGAGACAATTTTCTCTTCCTCTACGACCAACAATGATTTTTTCACCCAGTAAATCAAACATCTCTGCCACCCTGTACATACACGTGGACGCGAGAAACAGTGCTCGGCTCTCACACACGATATCAACTTAGATTGAAATGACCCTGAACCGTCGCACCGCCTTAGATCTCGGAACAGCCTACCCGTCCAAACATACATGTGTACGGCCTATCCGTTGAATTAGAAATTCATTGGGAATTTCAACATGATATTGTGGACAAAAAACGTCCCAAAATGAGCTAGGAACAAAGCAAAACGTCTGAAAATGAACTAGGGACAGAGAAAAACGTCGGAAAATGAGCTAGGGACAAAGAAAAACGTCCGAATTGAGCTAGGGACAGATAAAAACGTTCAAAAATGAGCTAGGAAAAAAATGTAAGAAAATGAGATAGAGGTGAAAGAAAAAATCCGAATATGAGCTAGGGACGAAAAAAAAGGTACGAAACTGAGCTAGGGACACAGAAAAGACCCATTTGAGAATAGATAATTAGATACTTTAGAATCTTTAGATAGTGTACCTAAAGATTCTATCTTGTGGTGATGGGCTATGTGTGTGCGTCATTACAGTGATTTTTTAACAGCAAGTAAAACAAGAATAAATTTATGACCATTATTAGATTTACATACAGGATGAATTTTGACCTGTCATTATAAAAAAAAAGGACACTAAGTAGAGAAAAAACTCATCACTCGAACATGAATCGGATGAAACTGTTACCGAACTTAACAGAACACACACAAAGAGTGAATCAAACACACAGAAAGATTGAATCAAACACAGAAAGATTCAATCAAAATCAAACAGAACACAGAATGAATCAAACAGTTGAAGTTGAATGAATGAACGATATGTGTCTGCATCAGCCTCACGTA
>NW_007390558.1:0-1372 GCF_000475195.1 Diaphorina citri | reverse complement strand
TCTCCAAGACCTTGTGGACTAGTCCGAAATCGAAAAAAAATTTCAAGAGTCAGTTACTAAAGTAGGTACTCAACCAACCAATTTTCAAGAGAGTTTTCCTCAAAATACGTACCTTAATAGTAGCTAATACAAACGCACAGAAAACTTCATCCTCAAAAGCTCACATTCCCACCCACTAAGACAGTCTATTTGGAGAGAAAACAATTCCTTGGAGCTTCCTGGAAAAATATATAAATCCTGTCCCTATGTCCTCTGATATCCTGATAGTCGGATGTGACACATTATCCTTTTGACAAATGATCTTCGTCTCCTTCCTTTGCCTCCAGTTTCGTTCTTTGTCTCCCTCTTTTCTGTCTTTGCCACCCTCTTCCTTCTTTGCCTGCCTCTTCCTCTTTCCTTCTTTGCCTTCCTCTTCTTCCTTGTGTCCCTGCTTCCTTCTTTGCCTCTCCTTCTTCCTTATCAACCTTCTGTTTGTCTCTTCTTATCGTCATCTCCTTATTCCTCCTCTCCGTCCGTCCCGTCCTCGAATTTTATTGTTTATTGTTTCTTCAATTCTTCTCGACACATTCCCGGGATGTGTGTTTTTCTTCGTTTTTGTTTCAAAAACAATCAATTCAATACGTCAATGTTGTGCGAGGAGAGGGAAAGTCATTTTTCTTAAGTCATTTTTGTTTTCCGAATTTCCAGATGTCCACACATTTTCGCTTGTCTAGTGAATAGTTTTTGATTTCTCGTCGAGGTTATGTGAGGTCAGATTGTGCATTGGACCTCGGACTACAGATTTTCGGTGACGTGTTTGTTAACTTCTGGGCTGCCTCGATGATTCGTCTAAAAAATGTCTGAACTCAAGGTTGTACAACCAGCCTAGTTAGCTTGGTTGGTAGACCGTCTGCCTTGTAAGCGCCGCGGCTTCGATTTTAGTGTAAACAGATAAGGTTCGCTCTCGGAACGGACGGCTTTCTCCTGTCCTATTTTTCTCTCTTCGATTTCGGGACCTCTATAAGTAGATAGAAGTGTTATTAGGTATTTCTTTTGTTTTTGTTAAATGTTCCTTTGTTCTGTATTCTATGTATATCCTTTGAAAAAATAAAACGTCCATACCATAAATAAATAGCAGTTAAAATTCCCTTTATCAAACCTCTTGGAAAAAATTTACCTAGTACAAAGTCATGCAATAATGTCAACAAAAAACTGCAGAGTGCAGACACTGTAGACCCTCGGGTTTCGGGTTAGTCGTTCTGGGGTTCCTAGAGGAATAAACACATGGAAAAAAACTAACTTTTAAATAAAACTTCAAGGTTTATAGAGCCAGGATAAGGATTATACGGCAAAAGTTACTTGGTGCTTCATACTATCACAAGACGGGCCTATA
>NW_007390557.1:0-1372 GCF_000475195.1 Diaphorina citri | reverse complement strand
AAACAATTAATGGTGTATTTTGCATTGTAGTTGTTTCTAATTTATGCATACTTACAAGGCCAAGGTCATTGAGTATTTCTTGATTGAGAGTAAAGGCCAATAGATCAGTTGCGCTTACTTGGGTGATGATTCAAAGTCATAGAGCAGGAAAAATGAGGACCAACAGAATTTTTCTTTTTCTTCTACAACTTCTAGATATTGAGATAAATCAATTGAAAAAAATGCTTTTAACTTTTTACATAGGAATTGACCATTTATTTATAATTTTTACCTATTTGCAACTGCTCCATTGTGTCAGGGTCCTAAGTAGGAATTACTAACCAATTTGAAGGTTATTTGCATGGCAAGCAAGCGCGTTACCACTGGACCAACCGTGCCCCCGTGTATTTCGAACATAGTAATGAAAAAATATTACTGTAAGACAATAAAGAGGAAGGTAATAGTAGAAGTCTTTTAAAAAGTCACGGGTTGTAATAGAATTTTGTCGATGTTGGGCCTCGAACTCGGGACTCTCTACAAAGCAATCGAGCGCCTTACCACTCGACTGTATTTCGAACATAGTAATGAAAAAATATTACTATAAGACAATAAAGAGGAAGGTAATAGTAGAAGTCTTTTAAAAAGTCACGGGTTGTAATAGAATTTTGTCGATGGAGGGCATCGAACCTGGGACCTTCTACATAGCAGTCGAGCGCCTTACCACTGGACTAAGCGTTATTGATCATTCTATTTTGTTTTCCACAGAAACGTTGTCCTCAGCTGATGGGCGGAGTGATGAAAGATGAAATGTCCAAGGGAGCGCAACTATCTCACGAGACACTGACTACTATGGTAGCCTGCATTCAAGCATATGCTGGGTAAGAATGGGATACAATAGCTCTTAGAGATAAAAAGAAAAGAAAAATCCCGTTTTCAGTGATTAGAGGACATATTTTAAGAGGGCCTAAAGACACAAGTCGCCTTTTGTGGGAAAAAGTATTGGGAGGATTTTACAAAACCTCGATGAAAGATGAAATGTCCAAGGGAGCGCAACTATCTCACGAGACACTGACTACTATGGTAGCCTGCATTCAAGCATATGCTGGGTAAGTAAGAATGGGATACAATAGCTCTTAGAGATAAAAAGAAAAAAAAAAATCCCGTTTTCAGTGATTAGAAGACTTATTTTAGGAGGGCCTAAAGACACAAGTCGTCTTATGTGGGAAAAAGTATTGGGAGGATTTTACAAAACCTCGTATATCTTTGTGAACAATGAAAATATCAACATATTTCGTTTTGGAACTGATTCTTAACAACAACATTTCACATTACAAAGCCGTTTTACCCCAGAAAGGCCGAAGTCAGTTAGGCCCTTGTATTCAATTAATGTTTT
>NW_007390556.1:0-1372 GCF_000475195.1 Diaphorina citri | reverse complement strand
AAACATTTTCAAGAATAAGATGCTGTATTAGGTAGTCGCCGAAAATTTTTGGTATCAATAAAAATTCTTTTGTTCTTTGATTATTTCCTATTGTTTTCTCTGCACAACAAGTGACATATTTTCTACCATAGTTACAAGTATTAAAGGGTTAACGAATCCTCCCTCACATGATCCCTGGTCTAGACTCTAGACCATCAAAGGGTCAAGTTTTGCTGCAGTACAGTCAAGTTTATCAATGAACCTATTTTTGTATAGAGTAATAAATGACCGAGTGAAGTCCTACCAACAATACCATGCCCAGGGTCCTACCAACAATACCATAATTAGAGTCCTACCAACAATACCATGATTAGAGTCCTATCAACAATACCAAGTCCAAAGTCCTACCAACAATACCATGACCAGAGTCCTACCAACAATACCAAGTCCAAAGTCCTACCAACAATACCAAGTCCAAAGACCTACCAACAATACCATGACCAGAGTCCTACCAACAATACCATGTCTGGAGTCCTACCAACAATACCCTGTCTAGAGTCCTACCAACAATACCAAGTCCAAAGTCCTACCAACAATATCATACCCAGGGTCCTACCAACAATACCAAGTCCAGAGTCCTACCAACAATACCAAGTCCAAAGTCCTACCAACAATATCATGCCCAGGGTCCTACCAACAATACCAAGACCAGAGTCCTACCAACAATAAAAACCTGAAACAAACATGAGATACGGCACTGTTACTATTATGAACCGAGAGAAGGGCACACTACAGATATAAGTATGCATAAGTAGGTACTCAATCTTAATATGTACTAACTTTAAAGTAATACATACATAGGTACATATAATGTGCGACACTTACACTCGTTTTTATGAACAAGAATGATCGTTCTTAGATCAGTCTCAAGTCAAAATTGACCAATCAAATGGCTTGAGACTATGCTTAGCACGAACTCAAGAGCCAACATTTTGTTCATAAATATGGCGCGATTCAGAAGTTGTCAAACTGGTTCATTTGGCGGGATGGAACATTATTATTAAACAAGACCAACAACAAGAATGATCGTTCTTAGATCAGTCTCAAGTCAAAATTGACCAATCAAATGGCTTGAGACTATGCTTAGCACGAACTCAAGAGCCAGCATTTTGTTCATAAATATGGGTGTAAGTATATTATGTATAATATATTATAAACAGCTCACTCCTATGTTACAGACTTAGCGATTCAGAAGTTGTCAAACTGGTTCATTTGGCGGGATGGAAGAAACAAGACCAACAGAACATTAAACAAAACCAACAGAAGAAGATCCCATTTCCAAACATACAAAGTAAAAATCGATTCCCGAAGTCATAACAGAAAAGTTCCGGGA
>NW_007390555.1:0-1372 GCF_000475195.1 Diaphorina citri | reverse complement strand
AACTATTTAGTATAATTTAAATTTTGGGAGCCAGCCTGCCAGCCCAGTAGCTTAGAAGGTAGCCTAGGAGCCTACCTATTTACCTTGTAAGAGCTAGGTCGAGGGTTCGATTAAATAATAATAATAATAATAGACTCTTGAGTGGAAGGTAACCACTAGGCGAGGTTAACGCCGGATGCGTTCTCTACCACCTAACCGTGAGCTCTATTATTATGTGGTATGTGGTCAAAATTATCAAATAAATAAGGATAAAATTCCATACCTCTGCTCGGATCGAACCCACGCTTTCCTCTTTACCAGGCAAGTGTCTTGACCACTAAGCCCCCGAGGTAGGTTACCCGGGGCGAAATTAACTAAATAATAGATAAAGTTTGTCATATGAGAAATCCGTTGGTACATTTCCCTCTATCAAACCTAAACAATAGACATTCCACTATACCTTTTATTATTACTATTGTATAATGAAGGAAGGACGGGCTAAAAAGGAAGGAAGAAAGAAAGAAAAGAAGAAGAAGAAGAAGATTTTTTCAAGAGGTTTGATAGAGCGAAAACTTCTAAGGTCTTATCGTCCCGAAATCGAAGAGAGAAGAAAGACAGGATAGGAGAAAGCCAGCCGTTCCAAGAACGAACATTATCCATTCAGGATAAAATCCAAGCTAACTTGGCTGGAAAAAAACACGTAGAAAAGAAAAAGTTTGCTGGGATACGGATGAGTACAAGTTGACATGACGTCATCCTAGCATACCTACATATCTCGCCAGGTCTGCGTGAACTTGAATCTCAGTAAATCATAATTTCCTTTTTTTTGGCCAGTAAGCACATCGCAAGCATTATGTCCGCTTTACTCCGGCTCCGGCCAAGGGTCGAACCCGCATGCTTTGAAATGTCACTCTAAGGGTCCTTGACCCAAGATGTATTTATGGCCAAAAATTAGTGTTCTCCTATTGATGTACCTATCGTTTTGTATCCACAAGCTCTTTTAACTTTGACTACACATGAGTGTTCCTGTTCTCCAGACTATTAACTTTGTTGCAGAACATTGTAGGCAGGTAGTATAGGTACCTACTGTATTAGCTGTTCAACCTTTCTAGACGTGTGATCAATTATTAGTAGGAGGCACTTTGAAATAAGAGATTGGTATAGCCCTCTCTTTTATCTTTAACTGTTTCAGATTTGAGCTTTTTTAGTAGTTACTGCTACTCCTAACTTACCTATAATAGAGTGTGGGTACCTACTCTGTTGTTGATATTTTTCATCTTTAACTTTTTGATTGATACTTTGATACTTGACATATTATAAATCCGGACTTGCTTCGGTACCTACTTATATTATAATCCAAAGTAATAAAAGAGTGTGGGTACTCTGTTGATAT
>NW_007390554.1:0-1372 GCF_000475195.1 Diaphorina citri | reverse complement strand
AAGAGAAGGACTGTTATAGCAACTTATCTGTAACTCGTTATATCACATCCTCCTACTCGTTATATCATATTTTCCTACTTACGAACACCAGGTGTTTCCTTCTCCTCATATCCAGGAAAGCACTCTCATAAGAGATGGATGTAGGGGAAACACTTTCTCTGAATTTTCCTCTGAAAAGGAAAACAAGTAACAGTTGAGAACATCGAGGAAATTTGGATTATCACTGGTGATAACGAGGTGATGATGATGACGATTATAAATGATGATATTGATTTTGGTACAACATCGAGGAAATTTGGATTATCACTGGTGATAACGAGGTGATGATGATTTGAATGATGATGATGACGATTATAAATGATGATATTGATTTTGGTAGTATGTAGTGATGATGATAATAAATGAATGATGATATTGATTTTGGTAATATGTAGTGATTAGTGATGATGATGATAATAAATGAATGATGATGTTTATTTTGACCATGAGAATGATGCTGATTTTGGTAATAAGAATGTTGATTTTCATAATGATAATGTTGATTTTGGTAATGATAAAGGTGACGATAATGCTGGTCTTAATATTGATCATGATGATGTTTTTAAACAAGTAACAGTTGAGAACATCGAGGAAATTTGGATTATCACTGGTGATAACGAGGTGATGATGATTTGAATGATGATGATGATGATGATGATGATGATGATGATGACGATTATAAATGATGATATTGATTTTCATCATTTAATGAATGATGATGTTTATTTTGACAAGGAGAATGATGCTGATTTTGGTAATAAGAATGTTGATTTTGATAATGATAATGTTGATTTTGGTAATGATAAAGATGACGATAATGCTGGTCTTAATATTGATCACGATGATGCTTTTGATAATGATAATAATCATGATGCTTTTGATAATGATGATGATTTGATGATCATGGCTGTTTTTCGTAATTAATTTGATCATCCGAGAGCAACGACGTAACGCTTTTGCCTGTTCAGGTGGAAATTTTGAGTAGGTTTTCCTGAGATTGAACATTGTGATTTCGGGGAAAGGAAATTGGATTGTGGAAAATGAGATGGAAAGGATTACGAGTCCCTATTATGTTGAAGAAAACATTTAAAAGAATGGAAATGTGGCATTGTGGAATACATTTGTTGTATATCTTGCAAGCCTGAGACTGAAAAATCTCTTTGGAATTTTCAAAGGGTTTAGCTTCGCAGTACCGCAGTACAACCTACAACGTCAAAAAACTTTGTTTGGGTACAATGCCTTTGTTCAGGAACCAATTAACGAAATAAACCATTTACCTACTTACCAGAATCCCTACGGTTTGTTTAAGGCTGCCATGACAATTTGAACTAGA
>NW_007390553.1:0-1372 GCF_000475195.1 Diaphorina citri | reverse complement strand
CCCCGCCAAGTCGTTCCTCCCAAAATAAATCAAGTGCCACAAAAAATAAACAAAACTCCATCCCACCCCAAAAAAAAAGATTAGAAATCAATTTTGTACCCCGCCTTTTATTCACTTCATAATTTGTGTCCTCCTACTTCACGTATTGTGTGTGTGTGTGTGTGTGTGTGTGTGTGTGTGTGTGTGTGTGTGTGTGAGAGAGAGAGAGAGAGAGAGAGAGAGAGAGAGAGAGAGGGAGCGAGAGTGTGTGTGTGTGAGAGAGAGGGAGAGAACATAATTATATTATATTACATATTATTATTATTATTAAGTCAGCTCCCATGGCGTAGTGGCCACTGCGTAGACACTCACAATAGAGCCATGCTGTATATATCTACCTATACATTCTTTATTTTTTTTTCACTCCTCTTTCCTCTAATCTCACTTCTGCTTCACTGCATTGGCGGCGTGCAATGCTTTAAAAATAAATCGATGGCACATTATTACATTCTTTAGTTAGGGTAAAATAATACTCAAATAAGCATCATTCAATAGGATAAGGAAAGTCGTGTGATGTTCACACCAGATTTTTTTACATAAAGCTAAATACCTTCAAAATCAAGCCCCCCCAAAAATTTAGGCAAGAACCGCCTATGAGGTTTGACAGAGGGAACTGTAACTGCTATGGTCTTATCGTCCCGAAAATCGAAGAGAGAAGGAAGAATTTTTTAAAGAGGTTTAACAGAGGGAACTGTAACTGCTATGGTCTTATCGTCCCGAAATCGAAGAGAGAAGGAAGAGAGGGATAGGAGAAAGCCAGCCGTTCCGAGAACGAACATTATCCCATCAGGATAAAATCCGCCCCGGGCGGGAATCGAACCAGATAGGAGAAAGCCAGCCATTCCGAGAACGAACATTATCCCATCAGGATAAAATCCGCCCCGGGCGGGAATCGAACCCACGGCCTAGCGCTTACAAGGCAACAAGGCAGACACACTACCAACTAAGCTAACTAGGCTGGCATTCTTATTCTTGGTTTTCTGTGTTGTGGTTTCAGATGGGAAGTTCCATGTTCTGCCGACAGGGGAGCTCCTAGTATCCAATCTGGATTTCACCGATCAATTTCCTACCTACAAATGTCGTACCATGCATCGGCTAACCAGACATGTTGTGATTAGCTCCCCGGCTAATGTTAGGATAAATGGTTAGTCTAAACTTACCCTTCAATTATCTCGTACCATGCATCGGCTAACCAGACATGTTGTGATTAGCTCCCCGGCTAATGTTAGGATAAATGGTTAGTCTAAACTTACCAAAAAAAAGATGATTCTCATGAAAAATATAACTGTCCAAATGTATTTTTTTCGTAAAGATCGTCAAAAATAATAAATAA
>NW_007390552.1:0-1372 GCF_000475195.1 Diaphorina citri | reverse complement strand
GGAATCAATCATTTGCATGATACAAATTTCTTGACCCCGCCGGGAATCGAACCCGGGTCTCCCGCGTGCGAGGCGAGCCCAGTGACCACTACGCCATGGGAGCTAACTTTTCCCATGGAATAGTTCGAATAGGTAGGTAAAATAAATCATTACAAAGCCACTGGCCAGCCTAGTAAGAGCAGTTAGCTTCAAGGGTAGCACATCTGCCTTGTTATGTAAGATCTAGGGCGCGGGTTCGATTCCCATCTGTGGGGCGGATTTTATCCTAAACAGATAAGGTGTGTTCTCGGAGCGGCTGGCTTTCTCCTATCCTGTCTTCCTTCTCTCTTCGCTTTCGAGACGCTAGGACCTTAGCCGTTAAAGTTAAATCTAAAAAAAGGCAGCAAAGTTGCCCGTGGTTGGTATCTGGATGGGCCACCTTCGGGGCCATCGAGTGCATGTGCTGCACAAGGAGGTTAACCAAGCATAACGTTGGTATAGTCACTTGAAACCTACGTCTCATTAAATGACGAGCATCAAATATTGCGTGCTACCACCACAGTTCCTCGTGTCTCATTTACTTTAACAGTAGGTATCTAACTATCTACTCAATTGAAGGTGAAATAGCAAACGCAATTGTGCAGCCTGACTACAGGAAACATAGTGAGGTCTACAGCTACAGGAAACGGAGTGTCTGCAATGAAAAACAGTTGCATTTTTTAGGTTTGATAGAGGGAACTGTAACAAAATCCGGGCTTGTCGCCCCCAAAATCGAAGAGGAGAGTACAGGATAGGAGAAAGCCAGCCATACGTCGTACCGAGAACGAATAAATATTGCGTGCTACCACCACAGTTCCTCGTGTCTCATTTACTTTAACAGTAGGTATCTAACTATCTACTCAATTGAAGGTGAAATAATAAACGCAATTGTACAACCAGACTACAGGAAACATAGTGAGGTCTACAGCTACAGGAAATAGAGTGTCTGCAATGAAATTGCATTTTTTAGGTTTGATAGAGGGAACTGTAACAAAATCCGGGTCTTGTCGCCCCAAAATTGAAGAAAGGAGTACAGGATAGGAGAAAGCCAGCCGTACGTCGTACCGAGAACGAACCTTATCTATTTAGGATAGAGTTCGCCCCAGGCGGGATCTAGCCCCCAACCAAGCGCTTACAAGGCAGACGCGCTACCCTCCAAGATTCATAATAATGATTATCGAGTTCGCACCAGACGGAAAGTCGTATCGAACCCGCGACCTAGCACTTACAAGGCAGGCGCCCTACCTGACGAACTAGGCTGGCGTATTGATACAATCTGGTCCCGATTTGGCACGTTCTGTTACAGAAACGTACAGGTGTTCTTATGCGCCTGATACTAACGCACATGAAGTCT
>NW_007390551.1:0-1372 GCF_000475195.1 Diaphorina citri | reverse complement strand
GGATTTCGCGATTATGTTCGCGGATTTCGCGATTTTGTTCGCGGATTTCGCGATTTTGTTCGCGGATTTGGCGATTATTTTCGCGGATTTCGCGATTATTTTCGCGATTATGTTCGCGGATTTCGCGATTATGCTCGCGGATTTCGCGATTATGTTCGCGGATTTCGCGATTATGTTCACGGATTTTATGTTCGCGGATTTCGCGATTATGTTCGCGGATTTCGCGATTATGTTCGCGGATTTGGCGATTTTGTACGCGGATTTCGTGACTATGTTCGCGGATTTCGCGATTATGTTCGCGGATTTCGCGATTTTGTTCGCGGATTTCGCGATTATGTTCGCGGATTTTGTGATTATGATGTTCGCGGATTTCGCGATTATGTTCGCGGATTTCGCGATTATGTTCGCGGATTTCGCGATTATGTTCGCGGATTTTTGTTCGCGGATTTTGCGATTATGCTCGCGGATTTCGCGATTATGTTCGCGGATTTGGTGATTTTGTTCGCGGATTTCATGTTTCGCGATTTTGTTCGCGGATTTCGCGATTATGTTCGCGGATTTCGCGATTATGTTCGCGGATTTCGCGATTATGTTCACGGATTTCGATTATGTTCGCGGATTTGGCGATTATGTTCGCGGATTTCGCGATTTTGTTCGCGGATTTGGCGATTATGTTCGCGGATTTCTCGATTATGTTCGCGGATTTGGCGATTATGTTCGCGGATTTCGCGATTTTGTTCGCGGATTTGGCGATTATGTTCGCGGATTTCTATTTCGCGATTATGTTCGCGGATTTCGCGATTATGCTCGCGGATTTCGCGATTATGTTCGCGGATTTCGCGATTATGTTCACGGATTTTATGTTCGCGGATTTCGCGATTATGTTCGCGGATTTCGCGATTATGTTCGCGGATTTGGCGATTTTGTACGCGGATTTCGTGACTATGTTCGCGGATTTCGCGATTATGTTCGCGGATTTCGCGATTTTGTTCGCGGATTTCGCGATTATGTTCGCGGATTTTGTGATTATGATGTTCGCGGATTTCGCGATTATGTTCGCGGATTTCGCGATTATGTTCGCGGATTTCGCGATTATGTTCGCGGATTTTTGTTCGCGGATTTTGCGATTATGCTCGCGGATTTCGCGATTATGTTCGCGGATTTGGTGATTTTGTTCGCGGATTTCAAATGTTCGCTTCGCGATTATGTTCGCGGATTTGGCGATTTTGTTCGCGGATTTCGCGATTTTGTTCGCGGATTTGGCGATTATGTTCCCGGATTTCGCGATTTTGTCCGCGGATTTTGCGATTATGCTCGCGGATTTCGCGATTATGTTCGCGGATTTCGTGATTATGTTCGCGGATTTGGCAAT
>NW_007390550.1:0-1372 GCF_000475195.1 Diaphorina citri | reverse complement strand
AACACCAACCCTCCCTATTTTACCCAGGCTTGGGATCAGCATCACAAATACACTGGCTGGTGCACCCCTTTGGACAGGTTACGATTACAAAATCGCATTTACTTAGGTCCTAAGGCCCTGTTGCCCTGTTCCCACTTGTTCTGAGTTTCACCCGACTTTTCCGAATATCCTGTACTTAAGCAATGTAATAAGAGTGTTCCCACTATACACACGACACGATTTTTTCCCAAAGAACACAAAATGCCCTGTAGGCAATGTAATTTCAATGAGAGTGTTCCCACTACACACAACACGATTTTTTTTTTTTTTTTTCCCCTGAACAACACAAAATGCCCTGTAGGCAATGTAATTTAAATGAGAGTGTTCCCACTACACACGACACGATCTTTTTCCGAACCACAAGTGTGAACGGGCTCTTAGTCAACAGTTTGTATGATAAAATTATAAACGGATTCGTTTGTACAATATGGCCCACAAGTTTGAATCCCAGGGTTATTTTCCTTTTCCCCCACTTACTTCGCAATCACCTCCAGTTCCTCCTTAGTGAACACCTTGCCTAGTGGATTATGCGGTGTATTCACAATGATAAGTTTGCTACGAGATTGTTGTTAGGGGGGGGGGGACTTGTTCTCTTGTTTATTGTCTCAGTTTCTCGTTCTCATTCCATTGCTTCTGTGTCACGACCTCACCACGTTCTCCATAAATAGATAAACATCAACATGGATAATAATGGCAAATATGTATAACTACATAATACCTACATAGATAGATATAGATAAATATCAACAATAATAATTTTCTGCGATTGTTGATTTGTAATAAATAAACAAAAAGTATTTAAAAAAATCAACAAAGATA
This sequence comes from Diaphorina citri, assembly GCF_000475195.1. Classification (NCBI taxonomy): domain Eukaryota; kingdom Metazoa; phylum Arthropoda; class Insecta; order Hemiptera; family Psyllidae; genus Diaphorina; species Diaphorina citri. Next base: position 514 of record NW_007390550.1, on the reverse strand, counting down.
AAATAATGGCAAATATAACCACTTAGCGAGAGACTAGTGAACACCTTGCCTAGTGGATTATGCGGTGTATTCAGAATGATAAGTTTGGTACGAGATGAGAATAACTTACTTTGCAATCACTTGAGAGAGAGAGAGAGAGAGAGAGAGAGAGAGAGAGAGAGAGAGAGAGAGAGAGAGAGAGAGAGAGAGAGGAAGGGGAAACGGAGGGGAAATAAGAAGAAAAAAAGAGGAAGAAGAGAGAAAGGAAACAAGAATGAGAAATGAGGGAAAGAAAGAAGTGATGACAAATATAGCAAGTGAGAGAGAGAGATACAAAGTATGCAAACTGCAAAGGTCATGGCAAATCTAGCAAGGAGAGAGAGAGAGAGAGAAAGAGAGGAGAGAGACTAGAAAGGGAGAGAGACAAAGAGACAAAACAGAGAGCTAGAAAAAATGCAGCTGAGAGAGAGAGAGAGAGAGAGAGAGAGAGAGAGAGAGAGAGAGAGAGAGAGAGAGAGAGAGAGAGAGAGAGAGA
>NW_007390549.1:0-1372 GCF_000475195.1 Diaphorina citri | reverse complement strand
TCCCCTCTCCCCTCATTGCCACAAATTTAAGATCCCATTTCCCCTATTCGTCCCTTTTCAAGATTATGGACCACTATCCAGGGGTGTCGATTATGGGGGCACATAAACACACGTGTATCAATAGTCGTCATCGTCACATCCAAGATAGATTTTCGGATAATCTTCCTGTCCATTAGATAGCAGATATTGTAGGTAGGTAGGTAGGTTGTACACTAGTTCCCGACAGACCACTTAGGTTAAGCAACGTTGAGCATGGTTTTTGAACGAATGAAGTGAGTTTTCGACGCGACGTTTTAACTAGACGATTCTTTATTTAGTGTATCCTTGAGTTTGCTCGTTGGTTGATATCTGCATTAGGTGACCATCTGTGTCTAATGTGTTACACCCTAAATCCGAGTAAGGAGCAACTCAACTCAATTCGACAACAGCAGCGCTTCCTCTTCAGCAATGGTATCAATAACCATACCTCTACATACATAATTATAATAGTACAGACTACAGGGGCGTTTCATATTCGGAATTTAGGATCATAATCTCATTTCTATGGTCCCACGCTACCAAATAAATATATTGATAACATTGATAACTGAGAAGATATTAATATCATAGGGATAAAAATAGAACATGAAGGTGGAGGAGGAGGAGGAGAAAAAGAAGAGTAGGAAATTATTTAAATTTCGGCCGGCCAAATTCCCTAAGATCTTAATTTCCTCTTCCTTCCCCTCCCCCCACTTCTCTCAAGATCTCCCGGGGCCATTTGCAAGACAAAATCTCCGACTATTTATATTATAGGAGATCGGACGGGGAAATAACCTCTTTTGTTTTTTTAAAAATAATCTCTTTAAATTTCGGTACTCTCAGCAAATTTTCCCTCTCGACCGGAATTTAAAATAGAGAGAGAAAAGCCGCTGTGTTGTTTTTCGGGACTTTGAGAGGGAGAGAAAGAGAGGGAGAAGAGGGACAAAGGAAAAGAGTGGGAATTAATTCTCAAGATTTTCTCACAACAAGATGATGATTTTACCTTTCTGTTGAAAATGGTTGAAATAAAACGGTATGAGAGAGAATGAGGCGAAAAAGCGGTCAAGTGATGGATCTGACAATAGAGGGATTGGAGGATCGATGTAGGTACCTGCACAATATTTTAGTCCGTGTTGGTGGGGTCTAGGAGTACAGGTGCTAACGCAATGGATTCATAACTGAGGAGACTGAGGTTCGAAAATACAAAAGAGTTGAAGACAATATCTTGTGAAGTTTGAACAAAATTACTTACCTACCTATGTATAGATAAGTAGGAAAGTGGGTATCTATGATGCATCGTGTTCCAATCACCTTCCTTAGCATGGACGGATACACCAGGGGGGGGGGGGGGGGG
>NW_007390548.1:0-1372 GCF_000475195.1 Diaphorina citri | reverse complement strand
ATTATAATGTCTTGATTCTATTGTTCTTGAACATATTGCAAATCATGTCCCCTATGTAAATTATTCGACAGGAATAAAAGGGATTCCCATGGTTGGTGTGCCGAATGAATTGATACCAAAGATTCAAAGGTCAACCCGTGAATGTGAGAATTTATAACAAGCACAAAACCGTGTTTTGGATCAAAGTTATTTGTTCTTCAGAGATTATTTTCGGCAATTCCTTAACTTCAGGTGCGGATTCAGGACAGTTAGATTCTGGGATTCTAAACAGAACTATAGATTACTAAAGTCGCGTCTTTGAAAACAAGGGAGGCAGATTCTATAAAAGATCATTTGTATCTTATTTTGTCATCGGCAAAAACTAATATTATCTTTCCATGATGTTTCCAAATAATAAAGATGAATCAATGGAAAGCTCTGCTAAAGATTCCACAGATCCTTGTGTATCCCTTCTTCGTTGTGGTATCGTTTCCTTCACAATTCGATGTTGTTGGGTAGTTGTTTGCTCATTCGGCCACACTAACCGAATATGAAGGATATAGATACTTGGATGCAGGAATTCTATGATTTCTTTGTCTAGGCTAAATGAGGAGTATTTCAATAAGAAACAAAGAGTAGCAACCTTTCCTGAGCAACGGGCCTGACGGTTTGCAGATACTGATATTATCTCACCATGATGTTTCCAAATAATAAAGATGAATCAAAGGAAAGCTCTGCTGAAGATTCCACAGATCCTTGTATATCCCTTCTTCATTGTGGTATCGTTTCCTTCACAGTTTGATTTATTAGGTAGTTGTTTGCTCATTCGGCCACACTTACCGAATATGAAGGATAGATACTTGGATGCAGGACTTCTATGATTTCTTTGTCTAGGCTAAATAAATGAGGAGTATTTCAATAAGAAACGAAGAGTACCAACCTTTCCTGAGCAACGGGCCCGACGGTTTTAGTAGTTCATAACATGATGAAATCGGGATCATCAATTTACACGTTTGCAGAAGAATATAAATTAATTTATAATGTACCTAAGCTGTATTAAACGCTATATTGGGTTGTGTATAGGTTCTGACCGACCATGATTACACAAAAAACCCATCTCAAATACCCTTTGGTGGAATCGAGAAGAAGAACAAGATGGTTGCCCTGTATAAATCGAGGTCGATACACCTTGGTAGAATTTAGGTGCTGTGATTGTGACTGCTGTGAGCATATATTCTTCACTTCTTCATATATCTCTTCTCCTCAGATCAATATCGTCAAATTTGATTCTAAATTAAGCACGCTGTTCAACACATTCACTGTGTCTCGGGGTTTTCCTCAAATGTCATGTTCAGCTTCTCAGTTCATATCATCAAAAAGTTGTTTCAAATTT
>NW_007390547.1:0-1373 GCF_000475195.1 Diaphorina citri | reverse complement strand
GGGGGGCCAAAGGGGTCTGACCCCCATCCTTTGAGCCATTCTTTTGCTCGTATATTGTAGCCAGGGCTCCGAAAATTCAGAGCAGCCATCCCCCTTTTCCCCAGATATATCATTCTTGGCAATCTTTTCTTCTTCTTCTTCACGAAAATCCTGGATACGGCCCTGCCTGCTTATCTTCCCTGTTCTACCTCATCGACGGAATAATTACAGTGTTAGGTAGATATTTATTAGAATCTTTGTTGACTCTGTCTCCTTTGTTACTTTTACCTACTTTACTCATTTGTCGTATGGGAATGAGGGAGGGAGGGAGAGAGAGAGAGAGAGAGAGAAAGCAGGTGTGTGCGTGTACATTTATTAGAAGTGAATGAACTCTTGAGTTTAAGCTTGGTAATATGAATCTTTACTTTCAAATATCTTTGCTTTAGAGTGTTTAGAGTCTGGGTATTGTAATTAGAAGTTTGTTAATTACTCCTTTAGATTCTTTCATAATCTTTTAGGAGTCGGACGAAAAAAACAACTGCGTAAAGTCTGACGTCACACATATTTGAACTCTTTCATTAGAACGGAAAATAAAATTTGAATTTTCGACGTTTTACAGTTATTTTTTCGGAGTTTTGACCTCAGATTCGGATTTTTCCCAACTTTTTACATAGGAATCGACCATTATTTATTTTTTACCCATTTGCAACTGCTCCATTGAGCATCTGAAAAAAGCTCAGTCCGTGGACTGGATTTATGAAAAAGCCCAATCCCCGTAATCGGTTACTGAGCATCATGAAAAAGAAATATAAACTGCTCACTCCGCGGAGTGGAAAACAAGAAATGCCAGACCACCGGGATTCGAACCCGGAACCTCGTTTCGAAGGGAGTAATGGATTTTGGAATGGTTTGAACTTCATCGAGTCTCAAAAAAAAACGGAGGGGATAAAGGATTTTGGAATGGTTTGAACTTCAACGAGTCAAAAAAAAAAAAAAAAAAAAAAAAATGGCGTTCGGTTTTCCCATTAACGTCATGCCGATGTCGTTGGCATGCTATCACTCCATTTGGCATGACTGCTAAAGACCCAGCACTGATTTGGGCCATAGTTTACTATCTCACCCGAATTTTATTGTTGTAGGCCCTCTCTCTCTCCCTCTCTGTCCCCCTATCTCTCTTTCTCTATCTCTATGTGTCTTTCCATTCGTCTCTAACTCTTGCTCCCTCTTTCTCTTTCCTTGTTTAGCCCTGTCTCTCTCCCTGCCATTTATTCTGTCTCTGTTACCTCCAGAGTTCGCCTTCTCCATCTCTTTCTAACTCCGTCCTCCTTTGTATTTTATTATTCTCTCTCTCTCTCTCTCTCTCTCTCTCTCTCTCTCTCTCTCTCTCTCTCTTT
>NW_007390546.1:0-1373 GCF_000475195.1 Diaphorina citri | reverse complement strand
GTTCAATATCTATAATGGTCATCCGAAAGGACATTTCATATTTATATTATTTTATCGTTTTCCATGTTTTTATATTTCCTTTTTCTTTCTCTCTCTCTTTCCGTTCTCTCTCTCTCTCTTCTCCTCTGACCTTTTTATTTTCATCATTTTTTTATTCGCCTGGTACTTTCTACGTTTTTACTTTTCTCTTCTTCTACTTCTTCTTCTTCTTCTCCTCCTCCTCCTTTTTCTTCCTCTCTCTTCTTCCTTCTTCTCTTCTTTATTGCGGTTTGAATCCTATTTCTGATGTGTTTGGCGTCAAAGAGCCATAATAAAGATCAAAAATAGATATCCGCCTCTTTCTATATTTCCCGTTTTTTCTGCTTTTTTCCCCTCTCTATCCCTTTCATTCTCTTCTATATCCTCGTTTTTTTGTTTCCTCTCCCTCCTCTTCCTTTCTTTATCCTTCCCCATTTTCTATATCCTATTTTATCTTTTCTCCATATTTTCCTCTATTCTATCTCTCTCCTTTTCGTCTTCCCTTCTCCCTTTCCCCAGTTTCCCCATCTCTCTTCATCTTAATAAATAAAATTAGAGAACCTCTGAAATTTTCAATGGAAACGTAGAAAAAGATTTAACATTTTTTTAAAATAAGAAACAGCGAGAAGTTATACTATGAAAACAACGCGAAATTCGACTAAACTGATGCATATTGCATACACAGAAACAGGTACATGCATGTGTGTCTGTTACGGCGCTGTCACTCTGATGGACCTTTTGTTGTCCTCTTTTCACGAAAAAACGGCTTGACCGATTTTGATGAAATTTTTTGTGGTTGTTGAGAAAAGTACTGAGGGTGACATAGGCTATTTAAATTTGTCATATTCCATCCCGATTCAAAATGGCAGCAGTTATGACTCTGATGCCACGCTGATCCCGTACAAAGGACGGGTCAACAACCACTAGTTTTATATATTATCCTTCCTTATCTCCTGTTTTGATTCTATCCTCTCTCGAAACACCAACCGATTGCATTCTTTGTACTTTGTCGTAGTGATTGCATTAATTTTCCCTACAGTGGCCTATAGTGTTGGTCCTGTACAGGTTTAGGTGGCACCTACTCGTACGTTGAAGGTATTGTTGACATTGGATGGGTGTACCCTGTACTTACTCGTACACCAGTTTCCATTTGATTATTAAGCATTATTAGTAGTATCAGGTTTAGGTGGAGTCCATTTAGTGGACAGATCATCAGCTATCCAATACATACGTCCATTGTACTCCATACTTCGTTGTGTCAACAGACAAGAGTGACGTGACATTATTAATATACTCAGTGATATAAAAACATGTAGTTTTACTTCCGGACACAATATTCTATCTGGGAACGCCTT
>NW_007390545.1:0-1373 GCF_000475195.1 Diaphorina citri | reverse complement strand
AGATGAAACGATGAAAGTTTTTCGAAACCTCATGAACGTTTGCCAGGATCGTCAGTTTTGAAATCAGATCGGTGTTTCCTTTAATGTTCCTCTACGACCTCTACTTCATATATTATATTTTATTGATTGTTTCTCTATGATTAGTTGATTAGGTAAACGGGGTTCACAACGGTATTGAACCAAGGGGAAGTTCGGGCAAAGTGATCCGTTTGGGCAAAGTGATCCACCCCAATTATTACCCCTAATATAGACCTAAATTTTCTGTGCGGATCAACAAGTTCATAACTGAACTTTAGTTGACATTATTAAATTTAATATATTATAGCCTTAGTTCCCCCACTGACAAGAAGTTGGAGCGATGGATTTTTTAGAGTGGAATGATGGAGTTAGGAAATTCATGCAGTCTCATCACTCCAAAAATATCGCGTATATCGCGATGTACGGATTCTACATTCACGTCGCATTGGTGTGTACTCCATTTGGACTGTTGGAATGATCGTCAATGTCTGGGAAATCCAGGAATAGATCCATAAGTACATCGTTTGAACTCTATCTAATAAAGCCAAAGTTGTTCCATCAGCAACAAAAGTAGGACTTAGCAACCTCATACTACCAATACTACTCTAAGCTGTATGAGAGTGCTATTCAAAAATTGTAGTCATAAAAACAAAAATTAGAAAAATAAATGTTGGCAGGTGGGCCAATAAATGGTACGTTTTTTTAGGTTGGCGAATAAATGGTACACTTACCCTATTTGTGTTGAGTTTAATAATGAAGTTCAATGGTAGGTACATCCACCAAGTGCTCTCAAGGTATAATGTAGGTAAGTTATTATCACTGTAAGGTCTGTAAGTATTTGTATTGGGTTTCATTGAAAAAGTGAACATTGCACATCCACCAATAGATATGTATTGTTCTAACCTAAGACGTAAGTTTTGTACCTATGAAAGTACCTAACTGCTTTAACATTTACATATTTAATGCTAAATTGAGATTCACTCTTAGTGGAGATGTTATTTCTAATGTAAACAAAAGACGTAATCAATGTGTATTGTTTGATGTTTGTTTTGCAAAACAATAAACAACAATAAGGTAGATATAGGTAGGTATTAGGTAAATACCTCACCTTTCACAACATACCTTCTATTAATCTATTGTATAGGTACGTTCTACTCGTATTGTTATAATAATTGGTACCTACTCCAAACTTAAATACCTAGATTTAATGAGGGTGTTATTTTATATTTCAATGGTTAACTCATTAACTGAATAATAGCAGGTGCCGCATACCTGCCTATACCTACATTTTTGTAATTAGCAGATTAACTAAAAATTACGAAACACGTCTGCCAAATCCTGGAGACCTGTGGACA
>NW_007390544.1:0-1373 GCF_000475195.1 Diaphorina citri | reverse complement strand
AAAAGCTTGAAAACATACGTAAACATTATTATAAAGGTCTAACTTTATCCAAGATATTAGCAAGATCTAACTATAATCTTGCCATACCGAACTTTGAAAGATAATAATCCGCGTTAAAGTCAGGATGGAAAGTAGACTAACCCTTCCCCTCAATATTCTAGGGAGGAGAGGGGGGGGCTATCTGAAGGAAGGGGAAGTTAGGAGAGGGTAGAATCCATGGTAGGGGAGGGGGTAAGCTTATTTCGTGTATCCTATAGTGTTTTGACACTAAAAACTGACCATCGAAAATTTGACCCGATTACATTACTTTCCTTCCTATAGGATAAGGAAAGTAAAAAGTAGATAGAATCTTGAGAATACATAGGTACTCAGAATACTGCCAAGTGTCATATTAACTGACTCTCTCTGCTGGCTTATTCTATTAAGATCCCAATAAATTGTTACAATAAAATTACCTATTTGTAAAATTGAGAACAAAATGTTCTCAATTTTAAATTTATACGTATGTAGGTGAATGAATACCTATCAAAGTTTTAGGAAAGAGTAAGTCACAGTAGATAGAATCTTGAGAATACATAGGTACTCAGAATACTGCCAAGTGTCATATTAACTGACTCTCTCTGCTGGCTTATTCTATTAAGGTCCCAATAAATTGGTACAATAAAATTACCTATTTGTAAAATTGAGAACAAAACGTTCTCAATTTTAAATTTATACGTATGTAGGTGAATACCTATCAAAGTTTTAGGAAAGAGTAAGTCACAGCTTTTTTTGGTATGGCAAGATTATAGTTAGATCTTGCTAATATCTTGGATAAAGTTAGACCTTTATAATAATGTTTACGTATGTTTTCAAGCTTTTATAGCAGACTTAATAATCAGAGTCTCCCGGCGCGGCGCGTTTCTCTTCTTTTCGACCTAGCTTTCCTCTCTTTTCCATTTCTCTTTTCTCTTATTCGTACCTTTTTCTTAATCGCCATTATTTTCTCTCCACTCAGTCTTCTTTTATCTCTTTCCCTCTTCTCTTGCTTTAGGGACACGCCATGATTTCGCTTCTTTTTACATGTTTTGTGTAGCAAGTGAGCATAGATTGATATTAGAAGGAGAGAGAAAGAGTTTCTTTTCTTTCTCTCTCTCCTTTAGAGAAGAAAATCCCTCTTTTTTCAGTGGAAAGTAGAGATGGAAATAGAAGGAGAGAGAGGTTGAACCTCGAGAGAGAGAGAGAGAGAGATGGGAAGAGAGAGAGGGAGAAAGAGAGAGAAAAGGAGTTTTTTCTAATACAATTTATCACTTTCTCTTTATCATTTTTCCTCTTTACTTCTCTTAAAACTTGTTGAACTTTCTCCATTTTCTGTGCCTTCCTCTTTTGACGGT
>NW_007390543.1:0-1374 GCF_000475195.1 Diaphorina citri | reverse complement strand
GAGAAGGTGTCCATATTAGGAGATATATAAGAGAGAAGGTGTCCATATTAGGAGATATATAAGAGAGAAGGTGTCCATTTTAGGAGATATATAAAGTGGGACGTGTATTAAAGGTTAGGAAGGAAGTACAGAGAGGGAAGGGATCTTTGAATTAGGCTACAAAGGGTAGGGTGGTACAGAGAAGAAAGGTTTGAGAGAGAGAGAGAGAAAGAGAGGGAGAGAGGGAGAAAGAGAGAGAGATAGAGAGAGAGAGAAAGAGAGAGAGAGAGAGAGAGAAAGAGAGGGAGGGTTTAAAGGACAGTGGGTCATTACTCTTTCCCCCTTCTTTCCTCTTTTCCCTCCTTACTTCTCTCTTTCGCCTACCTTTTCCTCTCCCTTTAACTTTTCGTCCCTCCCTTTTACTCCTTTTCTCCCTCTCATTTCTCCTTCCTTTCCCCCTCCAATCACTCTTTTCCCCTACTCTCCCATGAAGATCGGGTGTATGTCCACAAAAATTCCCTTCAGAACGCTGAGCTATTTATTTTTTCCGTAAAATAAACCCGTAAAACGCGTTAGGTCCTTCGGGTTATGAGCTACCTATTTATTAGAGTGTCACTTAGCGAAGGGCCGAAAAAGCAAGAAAGAAATTAATGTTTTTACAAATACTGATATTAAATTTGGAAACAGGATATTGAAATTTTAATTTTAAAAGGAAACAAAGAAAGAAAATCTGTATTGAAAAACGCTTTCTTTTTAATATTCTCAAATTGAAGAAAGAAAAAAATTACATTAATATTATTGTTTTGCATGCTGTCGATGGTGGAATGTTTTCAAATGGATTGTCCCACCAGAACCTAATTGAAGACTAGGAGCTTTCTCTGGGCTTATACTTATAGGTAAGAGGTGGAAATTAGGTAATTTCATACAGGTGGCTACCTGCATTTAACCTGAGGTTCAACGAGCGGATCGCGGGTTCGAATCCGACAGACCATGGAATTTTTAGCTCTTATTTTTTTATGGCTTTGTAATTTTCCTGCAATCCGATAGTAAATAGGTTATTGTAGCGCTTTACAGCTTTACTGCTTGGGTAGCTAAATGAGCTTATTGGTCTTCAAGGAATATAAATAAGCACTCTCGTTGTTGAATTTTAAACTATCACCTTGAAACTCTTACTACCTAGTAGGTATCTACTCGCATTACTTTTACTTGCTCCACAGTTTTCATACATTCCGGATGAGGGAAGTAAAAGCAAGACGAAAAAAAAGAAAAGAAAATTGAATTGACTCGATAAAAAAATGTATAAAAAATTAAGGAACAAGAAAACGAGAGAGAGAGAGAGAGAGAGAGAGAGAGAGAGAGAGAGAGAGAGAGAGAGAGAGAGAGAGAGAGAGAGAG
>NW_007390542.1:0-1374 GCF_000475195.1 Diaphorina citri | reverse complement strand
CCTCCATTTCCCCCCCCCCTATTTCCCCCCCTTTCCTTCCCCTAGTTTTATCTTCCTACATCAAGCTATCTTCGTAAGTATACTTGTGCTGTCCAATTTGTTGAATATCTTTCCTCGTGTTTCTGCTATCTTTTTTTATAACTTTTGATAAGTGTTTTTTTTTTATTTATTTTTCTCCTCCTCCTCCTCCTCCTCTTCTTCTTCTCCTCCTTCTTTTTCTTCTTCTTCTCTTTCCCCTCTTTCTCTCTCCCTCTCTCTCTCTCTCTGAGGAAAAAAGACCTGAGGAGAATGAATCAAGAAATCGAAAATAAGAAATTCATAGATTAAAATAGAACTGTACGACCTGAGGAGGAAGTGAAAAATGGAGCAAGGAATTGATAAAATGGAACTGCAAACATAGAGTTGAGGAACTGGTGATTTGAAGAAAATAATCAGAAAGGAAATTGGACAAGTAGTTCAAGAATCCTAGGAACTTGAATTGAGTAATGAAAGGAAATGATTTGAGGAATCAAAGAAAAGGAATCGAGGAACCAAAGAAAAAGATTTGAGGAACCAAAGAAAAGGAATCGAGGAACCAAAGAAAAAGATTTGAGGAATCAAAGAAAAGGAATCGAGGAACCAAAGAAAAAGATTTGAGGAACCAAAGAAAAGGAATCGAGGAACCAAAGAAAAAGATTTGAGGAACCAAAGAAAAAGATTTGAGGAACCAATGAAATGAATGCGATGCGTAGGCTAAAGTGGAAATGACGAGTATGTTGTAGTGGATTTGAGTAACTGAGGTACGAGTGGAATTGAGTAACTGAGGAACAAGAGAATTCGAGTAGATAACTGAGGAATAACTGAATTTGAGAAGATAACTGAGGGAGAAAAAGACCGCAAAACTGTATCATAATCTTGGATGGCGAAGTTTCTGCTTCGAACTTGAATAAAGACAAATTAAACTCAAGTTGGGAACTTTGTATGGGAACTTTTTCTACTACGGGGGAGTATTTTGGTTGCATTAGCATAGTGTAATTTGCATACACTGTCAATTTCATTCTGCATTGTAATTTTGCAGAAATTCTACTTAAGTAAGCTAGTCATACATATAGTTAGGTATACAAATTAGTTATAGTTAGATCTTGTAATTGTGGTGTTAAGTTCCCACTGCACATCTGTGCTAATACGAACATAATAGGAAATAATGCACGTAGGTAACTATTACACTGTCAATTTCATTCTGCATTGTAATTTTGCAGAAATTCTACTTAAGTAAGCTAGTCATACATAGTTATACAAATTAGTTATAGGTAGTTAAATTGTGGTGTTAAGTTCCCACTGCACATCTGTGCTAATACGAACATAATAGGAAATAATGCACGTAGGTAACTATTT
>NW_007390541.1:0-1374 GCF_000475195.1 Diaphorina citri | reverse complement strand
TTCTGATAACAAAAATTCAGGTGAACAAAAGAAAAGAAGTTTCCACTTTTGTTACCGATGGATAGTCTGTCTCGTATTATTAATTTACTCCGTATGCCGAGCTTAACTCCCTACACAACACAAAAAGCCCACTGTGAGGCTTAGGTAGAGGCAAACATCCGTAAAAGTTGGGTTAAGTTTATACGAATCTAGATCTGTATGGTTGCTCGAAACAGTTGAATCCTGACGGGTTTAATGGCAAGGTTTTTCAAGCTTTGTGCAATTTGAGTCGAACTCGATTGACGTGCCATGGCGGGATTGTCCGCGACTCTTGACAGTCTTGAACCCTGAGGAAACTTTAGGTTCAACTCAGCAATTTATATTTTACGAGTACCTACAATACCTACATAGGTCGTTTGGAAAAGCACCAATACCAGACTTGCAAACCGTTTTGAATCTCGTATGGCTCAGTTTATGACTCAGTCTTTCTTAGATGGGTTCATTGTTTCAATGTAGAGACATAGTCGCGTGACAAACGGCGTGACATATACTATGATATATTTAATGCCATAAGCTCCTAGGTGTTCGTAGCGTACGTTGTTATTAATGAAGTTGATAGCATGGGGAATGCATCATACGTCACACCTCATACATTATGCCATGCTATGGCACAGAAGATGACATGGAGGTGATAATGTCAATGATATTAATGATATGCCATGGCGGCAGATCTGTCCAACCACATTCATCATTCTTGAAATCCAGACTGGAGGAAAACATTGCAGACTTTCGTTTCGTTCCATGCTGATATCTTGTGCGATTATTTCCATCTTGGTCTTTACCTGGAGTAGTTGTGTATAGTTCTGCCATTATGATATTTCTGTAGAACCTTTTTGCCACTGTGTTCTGTGCTGGGGCAATTGGCATTACTGAAGGGAGCAGTACCACTGGTGTTCCATTCCAGTGCTTCTGAAGCCTTTTCTTGAAAGGAATCCTCTCGCTCCTTGCGTAAAAAAAAAAAAAAACAAAAACGGTGCTTAGAAGTATTTAAGAGACCTCTGAGAGGCAACACGTTCATTTGCCGGTTAAGAAACTGTTGACCTTTCACGTACTTATGTATGTTGAATGTTGAGCCCTAGGACCCTGAGGTAGAGCAAATTTGACCCTATGGTTAATCTTCCTCTACATTTATTTTACTAGTAAAGTACATTGCTATAAATTAAGAACCTCGCCCTAGGAGAAAATCTGGGACACCTGAGGGTGTGAGTTATATTTCTTTCTTTAATCTCAAACCCAACGTTTGTAAAAAAAAAGAGGGGAAAAAATGTTTGGCAACTTTTCAGAAGATACTGATGTATTTATGGGTGCTTTTGGATTTCATGTGTTAAAATTAAA
>NW_007390540.1:0-1374 GCF_000475195.1 Diaphorina citri | reverse complement strand
TGGTGAGTAGCAAGCAGATAATACCGGTCATGATGGCTGAAACCAAACACGAGAAAATTATAATAATCTTCTTCTTCTCAATCACCTTTTCAAGTGTTCAGACGGGGTCGGCGTTTTTCTTCAGTCTCTTAATCAGCCCTAGCTAGGGTGATTTCTTTGGACTGACATTTGGTTACGAGTGGATGCCCTTCGCACTCCATCTTTGCTATTTCTTTAGCAAGGGAAATTTCAGGCTGGTATCCTCCCTGTTTAAAGTCCCCCAGCCATACAAGGGGGAAAATGATAATACAGTCGAACCTGTCTAAGTGGGAATCCAAGGGACCGGCAATTATGTTTTTCCCACTTATCCAGGTTTCCCACTTAGGCGAGTCCCACTTAGACAGGTTCGACTGTAATAATAGAGCTTATTTATACTGCTCACACAGGACTGAAAAGTACCTATACTCCAGCAGTAGGCTACTACTATTATTGCGGTAAATCCCCATACCTCGGCTGGATTGAACCCATGCTCTCCTTTTTACCAGGCGTCTTAACCACCACGGTGGTGTAGTGGTGATGTTTACACCAATCATGAGTGAGTTATACGGGATTGGAACACATCACATGCCTTCAGGTATACTCCATTTGTCAAGGGTCTGATTTTCCTTGCCCTTGGGATCAATTTAATTTGAATAAATCATTTACTGATGAACCTATAGGTATATCCAGTCAAAACTTACTGAAAGCCAGCCGTTCCGAGAACGAACCTTATCCGCTCAGGATAAAATCCTCCCCAGGCGGCAATCGAACCCGCGACCTAACGTTTACAAGGCAGACGCTCTATCCTCCGAGCTAACTAGGCTGGCGAGAGAGAGAATGGAACATTTTAGAGGATATGTCAAAAGCTCATAATTACCACATTTTACAGCATGCAAATTTGAAAGAGATTGAGAGGGATTTTCATGAGAGCCTCCTCCATAATGGGTAGAACACCCTACCCAAACCACAACATTACCAGTTTATCAAACGGTATACAAGGAAATGAAATATATCAACATTATTAACTCTTTCAAGTCTGGGAAATTTCAAATTTATGTATTACTGACCAAAACTTACCCAATGATGTTATTACGGTATTTTTCACTCGGAAATGTTCGGAACTTACCAAAAATTACCCAATGATGTTATTATGGTATTTTTCACTCGGAAATGTTCGAAACTTACCAAAACTTATCCCATGATGTTATTACGGTATTTTCACTAGGAAATGGTCGGAACTTACTAAAACTTACCCAATGATGTTACTATGGCATTTTTAACTCGGAAACCACCCGAACTTACTAAAACTTACCCAAAGATATTACTATGGTGTTTTTCACTCAGAAATAACCCAAA
>NW_007390539.1:0-1374 GCF_000475195.1 Diaphorina citri | reverse complement strand
ACTAAAGAATACGTGTCTAATGATTTTTCTTCATCTTTCCAACGAATCTAATATCTCAAACACTGAAACTACCTCATTGTGGAAAACGGTAAAAGTACTTTTCTAAAAATATCCCGGTTTTCCGTGAATGGTAACATTACCGGTCGGACAGATTCACGTAATTCCGAGCTCGAAAATAAACAGTCTATTCAGGGAAGATAAATTTTTCAGCATTAATCGCATGGGATGTTTTTCACAATGTGATTTGTTGGTATTTGTTCAGCTTTAGTTATATTAAGCTTTAGTTATATAGAACAAGTTATATTAAGCTCCGTCCATGAATATTTTAACTTGCTACATCAAAAGCAGACGCTTTAAAGAGCTTTCTGCTCGTAGAAACTTTTAATTTTAAATTAATTTCAAGGAAAAAAAGTTGCTGGATATTAAAGTTTAAGTTTTTTTCCCTGCAAAACTTGAAATCCTAGCATTGTCTGGAGTTGTCTGTCGCCCGAGCTGAAACAGGACTTGTGTAAGTGCTTGTCAGAAATGTCTGTATCCTTGGAATCATTGAGAAGTCAGTAAATAGCACTACAATTAGGACATATTTTACATTTTATTAAACGTGAAACATTCAGAGAATCAGAAAAATAGTTCAAATTCCCAAGTGAATACCTACTGAATAGATACGATTCTAAGGAACATTATTTGAGCATTCACAGCAACATAATATCTAATAATACCGTAATGCCTACCTACAACATCCCACACGGACTGAAGCAAAATCAATCAGATAAAACGGGAAAAGATCAGGGATAAAAAGAAAACATAAAAAAAGTAACATCGTCATTCCAGAATCCAGAAAGATGTTCCAGAGGATTTCCCAATTCCATATAAAAACCGTGAGAAAGTAAGTAGCTGATGGAAACGAATTTGTTTGACTAAGAAAGACGAGAGAAAGAGGAGGAGAAGGACTTGGGGAAAGAGAAGAACTTGAAGGAGGTAGAGAAGTTGAAAGAGCAGTCAGGGAAGGAGGAGGATAAGAGGAAGGGGGCTGAGTTCGCGCAAGGTAGAGGAAGAGAGGTTGGAAAAAGTATGGTTACAGAAGGAAAAAGAAGAGAAGGAGAGAGGAAAAGGAAGAGGCCTTGGAGATGGAGAACGAAGGGAAGTTAAGAGAGCAGTCAGAAAAGAAAGACGAGGAGGAAGAGCAAGTGAAAGAGGAATCGAATCAGAGAAAGGGAGATCTGGGGAAGACAAGAACAGAGGAAAAGGTGGAGACGGAGGGGCTAGAGGAGCTAGATAAGACGAAAAGGGGAGAGAAAGGGGAGGGGAAAAGAAACAGGATGAGTTAGACATGAAGAAGGAAGAGGAGGAGGAGGAGGAGGAGGAGGAGGAGGA
>NW_007390538.1:0-1375 GCF_000475195.1 Diaphorina citri | reverse complement strand
ATCGAGTTTCACCAGAAGGGAATTTCTCGCTGTTTCATTCAAATCTCAGATGAGTGCGTTTCCAATGAATGAATATTGTGTTGAATGAATGAAATAATATGTAAATTCCTTAGCATTCTTATTCGTATACCTGGAACAACTTGGTATTATAGTAGCCATAAAATCGCAACCATAAAGACAACCGGTCAGATGTGTGGTGAAAACAACGACTGTACTGTGTAAGGAGCTGTAGTTGAAACTGAAGGTGTGCTTACGAAAGTGTTGTTTAGACTGGCAGCCTTAATAGCATCACTGTAGGTATATACATATTGAAAAGGTATACAAAAAAACGGCTTTTCTAGCAAATCTTGTCCAGTTTTTCGTCCCTTTTTTCAGGTAAATCTAAAAAAATCCCCGTTACAAGGCGTTGTTGCCGCTGTTTTAGTTCTAGCCTGTGTATACCTCCTTAATAGCATCACTGTAGGTATATACATATTGAAAAGGTATACAAAAAAACGGCTTTTCTAGCAAATCTTGTCCAGTTTTTCGTCCATTTTTTCAGGTAAATCTAAAAAAATCCCCGTTACAAGGCGCTGTTGCCGCTGTTTTAGTTCTAGCCTGTGTATACCCGCAATAAAGCTGCCTTACCGTGGCGCATATCATTACCATGGTGCATAACATATTCTGCTGAAGGAAATTTCTATACGAAAACTTTGAACTCTGCATGGAAGCTACGCCAGGCGATTCTTTCAAACCAATATGCGTAGTTCCCGTTTAATAGAATCAGAGGTCTCAGTTGGGTTCTGAAGGAAATTTCTATACGAAGACTTTGAACTCTGCATGGAAGCTACGCCAGGCGATTCTTTCAAACCAATATGCGTAGTTCCCGTAAAATAGAAAAGAATCAGAGGTCTTAGTTGGGTTTTCGTCTACCATACGATGTTCTATCATTCGGCCGATGTAATCCTGATTTTGCCAACCCAATTGGTTTTGAAGGGTAACGCCTTGTAAGCGCTAGGTGGTGGTTCCATTCCCACCCGGATCGAACTTCATCCTAAATTGGTTCTTTCTCGGAACGGCTGGCTTTGTTGAATCCTACTATTCCTACCCTCTTTCTCTCTTCATTTCGCAACGATAAGAGCTCCATTGTTACAGTTCCCTCTATCATTTTTTTAGTCCTGTCCAACATTGGAGTTCTTATTCTTTAGGTAAATGTCCAACAAACTTGAGACTCATCTCGGCCCTTGAACAAGCTATGAACACAAGGCAAAAACTGACAAGCATCTCTCTCCATCTCCATGGAGGCTATAGGAAAAGATCATGCGTAATTGCGTACCATGTGGCCGGTGGCGAGGTATAAGAATATAAGATCATACTCAACATGCAGAGAATGCAG
>NW_007390537.1:0-1375 GCF_000475195.1 Diaphorina citri | reverse complement strand
TCCAATTTCATCAAAAGAAAGGGCTTAAAGACTGCTATCGAACCAGTGCTATTCAAAAATTGTAGTCATAAAAACAAAGATTAGAAAAATAAATGTGGGCAGGTGGGCCAATAAATTGTACGTTTTTTAGGTGGGCGATAAATGGTACACTTACCCTAGTTGAACTAAGTGAGATCCCACCCAGCCTAGTTAGCTTAGTTGGTAGCGCGTCTGCCTTGTAAGCGTCAGGCCGCGGATTCGATTCCCGCCCAGGCGGATTTTATCCTGAAGGGATAATGTTCGTTTTCGGAACGGCTATAGCTTTCTCCTATCCTGTCTAACCTTTTTCAAAAATACTCTGTCCTCGTGCCTCTCAGGTCTGTCAGTCGGTCTGAGCGTGAATGGCCGGTATTGGATTTTGGGTCTTTGGACGCCTTTTGCCTGAGTTAAACATGATCGCCTTTTGCCTTTTGTCCTATAGTTCACTGATCCACTAGTTTTGTTTTAGAGTGACCCTAGGTGGGACGAGTAGAGAAAAAGTGGCAATCCATTTCACCTGTGATAGAACGTGATGATGGGCCCAATATGAAAAATATGCTAGACACGAGAACGTACCTTAGAATAGAGCGGAATGGTATAGAATAGGTATTATTAAAATTTGATTTCATAGATAAATATTTTTGGCTGCATTTTATATGCGACATGCCTTTCGTTCCCTGTATCCAATTTAATCACGCCCTGCTTAGCTGCCCCATTAGTTGGCGAAGATATTGGATTTGTAACCAGAAGAAATGCGATTCGAATCCCAGCAGAAAGATTCAGTAAAAGAAGGAACAGGAGATACTAGCAGTAGTAGGTAATTATACTGCTCGTATTATAGAACTGAAAAGTCCCTTTACTCCAGCGGTAGGCTACTACTTTTACTGTGGTCAAATTCTCAAATTATATTGAGGATAAAATTCCATATCTCGTCTGGGATTGAACCCACGCCCTCCTGTTTCACAGGCGTTTTAAACACTACACCACCCAGGCAGGTCTTTAGATAGCTCTGGCGGAAAATCGAGCTACCGAGCTACTTGTTGGCCCATGTCTTGTAATTGCTGAGTGAGATTGTAACTTAATTGACATGCTGTAAAAGCGTGTGGCCTGACACATGTAGTAGGGACAAGGTTTCGAATCCCAGTGAAGGCATGGCATTTTTAGCTCATTTCTTTGATAATTTTTCCATACTCTTGGGTTGTAGAAGTTTGGGTTGTAAAAAATGCGTCAGACATAGACAGTCGCTTAATAACAAACTAAACTTCTAAACAAACTGGTGTTTACCTTCCTTTGAAGACTTATTGATATTTTTGTTAAATTGATGCATTATGAAATAGTCTCCAACTGATTAAAAATG
>NW_007390536.1:0-1375 GCF_000475195.1 Diaphorina citri | reverse complement strand
CTAGGGGAAATGGTTTCCTTGATTAGTTATAAGTGGTTGGCCTTTAAAGCTGATGCCCTCAAGTGGTCTTTCAACTTTCGTCTTGAGAGAACTGCTGTGTTGCTCTTGGGTGGTTAGATAGGTATAAGTAAGTCTAGATGGGTGGGGTACCTAGAAGTGCTTGAGTAGAAATCTCATCAAGCTTGCATACCTTAGGTCCCAGGCTTGATCACCTATATATATATTTGGCAATTTATGAGGCCAAGATTTTTACTGCCTACTCTCATTAATAAATTCATCAAAGGGGTGGTCATCATAACAGACATCTCCCCCTAATGATATGTATGTTCTTCAGCACTTACAAGGCAGACATGCTACCTCCAAGTGAATCAGGCTGTCAAAACTTCTCTAAAATAACAAATTATCTTCTCTCCCCTCCACAGTACATGCTCCCTGCAGCCGTGCACATCAGTCACCAGGAACCAGTGAAGCAGGGTGATGGTCCTATTGCCCTGGTGTTGGCCCCGACCCGAGAGTTGGCCCAGCAGATCCAAACTGTAGCCAAAGAGTTCAGCTCAGCTCTGCGCAACATTTGCATCTTTGGTGGCACCCCCAAAGGCCCCCAGGTAAGCTTGCAGATAGTATTTTTTACTTTTTTTTGCTCAGTGTTGGTCCAAAAAAATTATATGAAATCAGTGGTTGGGTTGAGAGGAGAACACTGCACTTTCAACTAAATTACACAGGTAGAATGAATTCAAGTTGACTTATCCATCAATATTGCTTCAAGTTAGTCACAGCATTTCACTGTTTTAAAATGAACCTTTTATGTTGTACACTTCCCAAGATTTGTAGAAGCTTAACCCATTCTTTAGGACTGTTTGCCCCTTGGATAGATTCATAGATTTGTGTTCAATTCCCAATATGAAATGAGTATTATTTTGGTGATTTCTTTATTTCCCTATGTAGATCCGTGATCTGGAGAAAGGCGTGGAAATCATGATTGCCACCCCAGGGAGACTTATTGACTTCCTTGTCAATCGTTACACCAACCTGCGCCGTTGCACCTACCTCGTACTGGATGAGGCTGACCGTATGTTGGACATGGGCTTTGAGCCCCAGATCCGGCGCATTATTGAACAGATCCGTCCCGACAGGCAGGTGCTCATGTGGTCCGCGACGTGGCCCAAGGAGGTGAAACAGCTGGCCGAGGAGTATTTGAATGATTATATTCAGGTGAGTTGAATTAAAGACATAGTTTCCTTTTCAGGGTGTCTACCAGACTGGAAAACCGGGAATTGTCAGGGAATTTCACGGAGAATGGAAAAGTCAGGGAATTTCTCAAAAAATTGACAAAAATCCAAAAAAGTCAGGGAATTTTTCAAAGCCTAAAAAAAAA
>NW_007390535.1:0-1375 GCF_000475195.1 Diaphorina citri | reverse complement strand
GCGCTACTCACTTCTCAGTCACGATTCGGTAATTAAGAAACACGCGGGATTCACAATCAGTGACAGATGTAATGACCGGTCAGTTTTATTGCGAATCATCAGTGACGGAATTTGCAGGACTTGGGCTTGGGGGGTCGATGAACTTACCAACCTCTTGGAAACTACTGGAAATCCCATCAGTGAAGTATTACTAACATACCAATAGGCGAACACATTCACAAGGTTAAGGTATTTTAGGTGTTAATGCTCTTGAGTGTTGGGACTACGTAATAAAGAAAACCATTAAAGAGCTACGATCAACAGGGTAAAGTATATGCAAACTAAACTTAGTCAAAGGACGCGATGCCAATGCCACATCGATGGAGAGGGCTATTCCTTTCTCTGACTATCTGTCCATATAGGAGAAAAATTAAATCCCAGTTTCATCAGGAGGGGTATTTTAGGTGTTAATGCTCTTGCTCTTGAGTGTTGGGACTACGTAATAAAGAAAACCATTAAAGAGCTACGATCAACAGGGTAAAATATATGCAAACTAAACTTAGTCAAACGACGCGATGCCAATGCCACATCGATGGAGAGGGCTATTCCTTTCTCTGACTATCTGTCCATACAGGACAAAAATTAAATCCCAGTTTCATCAGGTGGAAAAACATCATGATTCGTGTATTAGATGCTTCATTGTGTCCCTGTCCTAACACTCGTGAAGAATCCGGGTACTTTGATATCTTTCAAAAGTTTCAAAACCACACATTTGACACAAGCTGCAGACTAGAACCTCGTACTTTCAAGCTGTAACTTGAACTATATGGTTGATCAATTGTGTTAAGCATAAATGCTGTCACAAATGTCGTTCCCTGCTTAATGCACTCCGCTAAATTTTATGACTTGACTTGGACTCGAAACACCAACCTCCAGATCCGAAAGTCCACCGCGCTAACCACTACATCTTTCAAAAGTTTCAAAACCACACATTTGACACAAGCTGCAGACTAGAACCTCGTACTTTCAAGCTGTAACTTGAACTATATGGTTGTCAATATTGGTCTAACAAAGGTGTGAACGTAATAAAGGTTTAGGAGAGGGTATAAGTGCCTTTATTGATACGGTGATGAAAAGGATTTCTGATCAAGTTTGATCTCCCCGTTTAATATCACTAAATAGTTTCCCTTTTTTCACGAACTCAACTTGTATCGCTTTTTGAGTTTTTTATTCAGGAGCTTTTATAAATTACACGCTGCTTTACATCTATCATTATTTTCAAATTCCAAATAGCCTCTGACACGATACACAATAATACAAAAATCTATACTTTTTACACAATTATTAAACTGGAGAACAATGTGTTGGGACAAGGACTAATAAACTACTCCGACAA
>NW_007390534.1:0-1375 GCF_000475195.1 Diaphorina citri | reverse complement strand
CACTGTACACATAACCTGGAGCATCTGAGTAGATATAGTGTTTTTTTTTCTTTTTTTTTTTCAAAATTATGCTGACGTTTTTAATAATAATAATAGATACCTAATGAAAAACGTTTACCTATTCTTAGCGTCCAAGTAGGTAGAGTAGGTACCTTTTTTTAATGAGGAAAATGTTAACACTGATAAAAAGAAGAAAAAAAAATATTTTTTCAAACGCAAGGGAAAAAAGCGTTTGTAAAAGAAAAAAAAAACTAGAACAGTCCAAACATTTACAGAAAGGTCACGATTTGACTAATCCCTAAGTAGCTAGCTACATCATGTGAAGGAAAAGTAGATATAGGATTACATACAAAGTAGGTACTTTTATAGCTACTCTTTTACGGTAGCTATAAAACTACCTACTTTAATAAAAAACGTTAGTTCATTATGACGAAACTCAAACATTTACAAAACAAAAAATTCAACATTTGAATGAAACTCCCAAGCAAAACTACAAATAAACATAATGAGGCAAGTACGATAAACCCTTATGCCCGGGGCCACAATAAAAAAAAAAAAAAAAAAAAACTAGAACAGTCCAAACATTTACAGAAAGGTCACGATTTGACTAATCCCTAAGTAGCTACATCATGTGAAGGTAATGTATAAGATTATACATACAAAGTAGGTACTTTTATACTACTCTTTTATGGTAGCTATAAAATTACCTACTTTAATAAAAAACGTTAGTTCATTATGACGAAACTCAAACATTTACAAAACAAAAAGTTCAACATCTGAATGAAACTCCCAAGCAAAACTACATAATAAGGCAAGTACCTTATGCCCTGGGCCACAATCAGGGTTTAAACTCGGTTTAAGTCTAACTCTTGGATTAAGTAATCTGATTGGTTGATTTCAAATTTTTCAACCAATCAGATTTGCCTAATCCAAGATTTAAACTTGAACCGTGTTTAAACACTGGTTTATTAGAGGGTAGCTTTTAAACCGCTCTCCCAGTTCAGTCAAACCCTAAACAATTTATTACAAAGTAACAAAAAACGTAAGTATTTTACGAGGATACCTACAATTTGTTTAAAATGCGTTCCTCAACTAATACCTATTTACAAAATATTTACAACCCCGAATATTTACAAAATCACAACACAATTACTTATGCCCGGGGCCACAATCAGGGTTTAAACTCGGTTTAAGTCTAACTCTTGGATTAAGTAATCTGATTGGTTGATTTCAAATTTTTCAACCAATCATATTTGCTTAATCCAAGATTTAAACTTGAACCGTGTTTAAACACTGGTTTATTAGAGGGTAGCTTTTAAACCGCTCTCCCAGTTCAGTCAAACCCTAAACAATTTATTACAAAGTAACGAAAAAC
>NW_007390533.1:0-1375 GCF_000475195.1 Diaphorina citri | reverse complement strand
TACCACTCTGTCTGTGGAATCAAAACACCCAATAAATACTGGGTAGATCAGCGATAGCGTTTTGTTTGTCCTCAAGTGCTGTAGAGCAGTTGGAAAGTCAGAAACCTAGAAAGGTATTGACCCATCAGGTTTAGTCTATTCCTCGGGTGCCCAACCTTTTCAGATGAAGACCAACTTGACTTTTTAATACAGTCTTGCAATCGACTTTTTAATACCTAATGAAAGACTTGACTCTGAATTTGGTCCACAAATTTGGAGTAATCGGGTATACGAGTAAGATGATATTGCCAGGTTCAAACACTGATGGGTGTGCTGGTCGCGATCGACTTGAAATCAATCCGCGATCAACCGTTGGGCAGCCCTGGTTTATTCTTTTGCAGCTTGCAGTCAAGTTATCAGCTATTTTCAAAGGTCAATGCCAAAGATAGATAATTTAAATCGAATTTGGAATTTAGATAGGTATCTAAAGAGTCTTGTGGACCCTGTAGGAGTTATGATTAAATTCCAGATTTTTTTTTCTACTTTTCGTATTTCAACTGAACAGGTGTCCATATAACTCATTGGAATTGGTATATTTGGGCGGTGAATTTTTGATTTTACTCCAAAAGCCTTTATTTTCGTAAACCCAAATCCTTTTTTTATCCTAAAAAAAACTCCTACATAAATCAGATTTTTTTTACCGAAGATATTGGTGATGTGTAATGGGAACTCAAGTGAGATCCCAATCAAGGTAGGAATCCCTTCAAAATTTGATTAGGTTTTTGACTTTTTGAGCCAGGGTGTCTGTGGGTAATCGTGTGAGTTCTGATATTGGATTTTTGACACTGGTGATCCAAGATTTGTGATAGTTTTATTCAATTGATTAGAATTGATTTTGGCTTCAGATTTCTAGATTATGTGTGTATCAATCAGAATTTTAACCTTGGAGGTACACAACGTATTTTTTATGACTTAGCTTGAAGAGAAAGATAATTTGATTGACATTTTGCAAAAACTTTTGACAATGTTTATTCTAAGATTTCTAAGTACGAGGACCTACATACCTATATTTTTGCAGCTCTTTTGTGTGAACTTACATACCTCGTAACAGTCGTAACACAGTTTCGGGTACCCATGCTATGGCGTTCGTCCTCGAGCTGACCGCAACACCAACAACAACAACAACAATAAAAACAACAACTTTCTATTACGGGACTGGGTGGTGAGTGCTCTCCGCGCCGAAGGCTGAACTAAATGAGCCAATTTTCGGCGTTTACCATCACCCGGGAATCGACTTCCAACAGATGCTGCAGTGAAAGTGTTATAATTACAACCACCTCCGTTTGTTATTAACTCGCTATCATCTGCCGAAAATCGGATTGAAGGAGAAGGACTG
>NW_007390532.1:0-1375 GCF_000475195.1 Diaphorina citri | reverse complement strand
CCCTGGGCGGGAATCGAACCCGCGGCCTAGCGCTTACAAGGCAGACGCACTACCAACTAAGCTAACTAGGCTGGCTTCTCTCATTTTTCAGTTTTTGAGAATGCCCGGAGATTGTGCCCGAACTGTCTACGAGGTTCTCAGAGGTTAACAAACATTTTGACATGACATTATAGATTAGTTATCCTATAGGTGGGTATACGAGTATTAGCTATTAGGTCAGTAGTTCCTAAACGGAGGGCTTATGAACCCCTAGCCTCCCTAGAGCCCAGTATAAGATAACAATGAAATACACATTTATGCTTAGTTACAGAATTTCGGGGATTGTGCCCAACTATAGACTACTCTAATTTTTCCCGCTCATTGGGCCATTCCGGCGATGGATCCTAACATAGGTCTTTCTTTTGACATTCTGCGAAATGTAGGTATGTATAGGTACCTACCTAATATCTAAAACCAAACAATATCTGCAGCAGAAGAAAACAAACAACTTTGAGTCCTTGAACATTGAATGAAAAGTACCCATTCATACTCAGTCTGTTTGCAGTAGAAAGATAACATTCATTGTATTTATTTTTGTTATATTGCCATTGTTTGGTTTCAGCAGAACTTATAGATATCTCTTTGTGTATTGTGATCTACTGCTAATACGAATGAATGAAATAGGAGTAGATTGTAATTCTAATATTGATTTTAACAGCAATAATATATAATACTCCTAATGCTATCAATTATTCTTTCTACAGACGTGGTAAAGGTATACAGAGTGCAGATTGTCTTATGGTGAACAAGTATAGGTATAATGTCTTGCTTTTCCCCCCATTAGCCTGTCTTCTGATGGAATCTTTTGGTTCAAAGTTTTGTAAATGACTTGGGGCTTCCTTAAAATGTGACCTAGTGTTATTTAATACCTACCTAACGCTCACTTACCTGCTACTGCCTAAATCCTAAATGAAACCAGAAGCTTTGATCCCATCAGTTCTTCATTCTTGCAAATGAGAAATCCTAAATCTCAGATGAAAGGATCTATTTCAATATTTGGTGCTATTCCGAGATGAACTATAGTTGCTTTCTGAAAACTGGATCTATTCTGCTATTGATGAATTGCCCTAAGCACTCCCAACTGTCAGTTCTCTTGATAAATCTATATTGCCTATGTGTGTATATTGCCTATCTAAATTTATGAATCTAAGTATTGCCCATTTCAATTTTGAACTTTTTTTCCTGTAGAGCTCTCCATCCTTCTTCCCATATAATCGAAATTTCGAAGTTATTTCATCTAAAATTCTCCTTCCATCTCTCCTTCCTCTGAAGACCATTATTACACATTATCCCAAACATGGTCTCCCATCAAACTTAATGTTTACATTCATTTTAT
>NW_007390531.1:0-1376 GCF_000475195.1 Diaphorina citri | reverse complement strand
GTATTGATTAGGTATGTTATTCCTGCTGGGAGAAAGATACCTATAGCAGGAGCATCAGAAATGGAGGGAGAGAGAGAGAGAGCAAGAGCAAATAAGAAAAGAAACAGGAATGGAGGGAGAGAAAAAAAAAGAAAGAAAGGTAGGGACAAAGTAGAGAGAGAGAGAGAGAGAGACAAAGAAGAAAATGATGAAATGCAAACAGAATATTATAATAGAGATAAGTAAGACAAAGAGGGGGGGAGAGAGAGAGGGTGTTAGAGAAAAAGACAGAGGGAGGATGGAGAGAAAGATGGAGAAAGTTGTAACAAGGAAGAAACAAAACCTCGCGGGTTAAGCAACACATAAATAACCAGGGGTGAATTGTCACCCGAGTTACTAAGAAATAGACAGAGAGAGAGAGGAAGGAGAAAGAGAGAGAAAATGAAATGGTGGTAGATCAAGATGGGAGATAATAAGAGAGAGAAATGAGAAGAAAGAGGGAGAAAGAACTAGAGAGAGAGGCAGGAGTGGGAGAGAGAGAGATGTGAGAAAGAAAAAGAGACGAAAGAAGAGAAGAGGGAGAGATATAAATTTTCCAAGGCAGTACATTGAGCAGTTTTTGCAAATTGTCTTTGAATTGTAAGATTTATGAGATTGCATTGGAGAGAGAGAGAGAGAGAGAGAGAGAGAGAGAGAGAGAACTAAGAAATAGACAGAGAGAGAGAGGAAGGAGAAAGAGAGAGAAAATGAAATGGTGGTAGATCAAGATGGGAGATAATAAGAGAGAGGGAGAGAGAAATGAGAAGAAAGAGGGAGAAAGAGCTAGAGAGAGAGGCAGGAGTGGGAGAGAGAGAGATGTGAGAAAGAAAAAGAGACGAAAGAAGAGAAGAGGGAGAGAGATATAAATTTTCCAAGGCAGTACATTGAGCAGTTTTTGCAAATTGTCTTTGAATTGTAAGATTTATGAGAATTTGCATTGGAGAGAGAGAGAGAGAGAGAGAGCATGATCACAGTATTGATTAGGTATGTTATTCCTGCTGGGAGAAAGATACCTATAGCAGGAGCATCAGAAATGGAGGGAGAGAGAGAGCAAATAAGAAAAGAAAGAGGAATGGAGGGAGAGAAAAAAAAAAGAAAGAAAGGTAGGGACAAAGTAGAGAGAGAGAGAGAGGGAGAGAGAGAAAGAGAGACAAAGTAGAAAATGATGAAATGCAAACAGAATATTATAATAGAGATAAGTAAGACACAGAGGGAGAGAGAGAGAGGGTGTTAGAGAAAAAGACAGAGGGAGGAGGGAGAGAAAGATGGAGAAAGTTGTTACAAGGAAGAAACAAAACCTCGCGGGTTAAGCAACACATAAATAACCAGGGGTGAATTGTCACCCGAGTTACTAAGAA
>NW_007390530.1:0-1376 GCF_000475195.1 Diaphorina citri | reverse complement strand
TTTTATTTTGCATTATATCTATACATCTTATCTGGTCGATTCCAGGCCCCGTTTTATTCATTTTCGATATAATTTTCTCGATATCTTTTTCTTTCGCTTTCCTTAGGTAAAAAGTTGTATATTTTTTGTGTTTTTCATGTTCAATTTCCTCGAGTTCCATGTAGGTACCTTTATTTGAGTTTTTTAGATCAGTAATTCTACTCAAGAATTTCATGTTGAATTCTTTGGAAAGTTCTAAAAGATTATCGGTCTGAAAGTTCTTCGCAATTATTTCGTCAACAGGTAATCTTACTTTTCGTTCCATCAGTTCGTTTAAGATTCGCCACGTTTTTTGCATGTCTCCTCTCGCATTCTTAAGCAATCTATATATGTATTTTCGTTTTTCTTTTTTAATTATATTTGTTGTTATGTTTCTCTGTTTTTTATATTGTTCATAAATTAATAAATTATTTTTGTTGTTCTGCCATTGTTTTAATAGCTTTTCTTTCAATTGTATCTGTACCTTCACTTCATTATTAACCCATGGTGTGCGGTAATCTTTTTCGTTTTTTTGTTGTATTTTAGTTGACACTTCGTAGATTTTTTTAAATTTAGTAAGGATTTCTTGGTAAAGATCTTCAGAATTTTGTATCGCCAAAAGCGTGTTCCATTTTACTTTTTCAATTTCCTTTTGTACTGTTTTACTGTTAATTTTTTCGCACATTTTATTACTATTAATGCTTTTTACTCGTGTATCTTCCTCTTTATTTGTGATGTTCAGGCCCACATAGTAATGATCTGCTAATTTATCTTGTATAATTGTAGAGTTCGCACAGTATTTTAGATTAAGATTAATGTTTATATGGTCCAGGCATGATATTGTCACTTTGCCTGCGAGCATTTCAACTCTAGTAGGTTGCGTTATTGTAGGGATTAGTGAAGAACTATAGAGCATATTTAGATAATCTGTATTCTTTTTATCTTTTTTCATAATACATATGTTTGTGTCCCCCACCATTATTATATTGTCATCTTTTTTATTGGCATTCTGTAGCCACCAGTTTAAATCTCCTATGAATTTTTCTAAATTTCTATTGGGTGGGCGGTAAATTGCTAAAAGTTTACAGTGAAACTTGTTCTTAGGGTTCAGGACTTTTAAAATAATGCTCTCAGTTTCATCGATACTATAGGAAATATCTTGGACCGTCAGTATGTCTCGGGTGAATATCATGATTCCTCCTCCCATTCTATTTACTCTACATTTGTATGTTTGATTGAAATGTTTTATTTGAAAAGATAATGCCTCTTCAGAATTTACATTAATTTCAGTCAGAATGAGGATATCTAATTTTGGTAGAATTTCTATGAGAGATATCAATAATAAGTCCCAGTACTTT
>NW_007390529.1:0-1376 GCF_000475195.1 Diaphorina citri | reverse complement strand
GGTCTAAAAATAATATGAAGGGATGCTCTTGCAATAGCTCGGAGCAAAAGATGAAATGTATTTCAAGATTTTCAAGTGCAGGTACCTATGTGTTTACAACTTGTAATAAATAAGAATGTACAGAGGGTATCAGGCAATTTTGTATGGATTCAAGCTGTTTTTTTTCTGAAGAGGTTTGATAGAGGGAACTGTAACTGCTAAGGTTTTATCGTCCCGAATGCGAAGAGAGAAGAATTACAGGAGAAAACCAGCCGTTACGACAACGAACCTTATTTGTTTAGGTAGAATTCGCCCCAGGGCCTGATTCAAAACCGTCTTAGCGCTTACAAGAGAGGCACTGACTTCTAAGCTAACTGTTTGATTTTAACTTTTTCTAATAGGTTTAAGTAAAAGGGACACCCTGTATAAAATAGAGTTTGCTAGGAATTTATATGTCTGTATAGTATCCTGTAGGAAAAATGAAATGTGGGTCAGCAGAATCTGTCCCGGGGGAGTTTGCAGAATAAAAAGTTAACTTAGATGGAAAAAAGCTAAATAGATTTCACAATTTAACTCCACAACTGCTAATGTTCATCAGTATTCTGATTAACATTTAGCCATTTCTGCTATTATGTAGGTAGGTACCTAACTTAAGTAGATTATACAGTTCAGGCGATTCTAATTATATATTAGGTATGTATGTACTTTTCTATTAGTTTCTCTTTCTTTTCTTCCTTTTATCTTTTCCTTCTTTTATCTGGATTACTTTTTTTTCGTATTCATTATTATAGGTATTTAGAATAGGTACCTACTTAATTATACGTACCTAATGTTGGAAAAAAAAAAATGGTTCAAATAACGCAATCTATGAGTAGTTGAAGAAAATCTCATTTTATGGAAGAAATGGATTTTCTATATTTTTTTTTTCTACCAATACTATGACTTGCAAATTGTTCCTCTATTCTAAATGGACGTCTCGGATTATCGCCGCCATTTTGAAACCCTCGTTCTGTAGGGTTCGTTTATCATTGATTGATTTTCGTCCAGGGAGAAATTGTAGAGGCTCTACAACTCTTTATGGAATTTGTAAAGGCTCTGCAATCTACAATAATTTATGCCATACAGACATGTTTCTCTCAACACATTCAAAGCGAAGAAAAGATAACAGAGAAAGAAAGAGGGAGGGTGAGAGAGAGGGAAGGAGGAAGAGGGAAAGAGAGAGCGAGAGGGAGGGAGAGAGAGATAGAGGAAGGGAGGGAGAGAGGTTGAGAAAGAGAGAAACGGAGGGAGAGAGAGAAATAAAGAGCGAAAGAGAGAGAGAGGAGGAGGAGGAAGAGAAGGAAAGAGAGAAAGGGAGAGAGAGAGGGAGTTGAGGGAGAGAGGGAGAGGGAGGGAGA
>NW_007390528.1:0-1376 GCF_000475195.1 Diaphorina citri | reverse complement strand
ACACTTTAATAAATATAAATAAAAATAAAAAAAGAAATATTGGTACACCAGCCTAGTTATCTTGGTTGGTAGCGCGTCTGCCTTGTAAGTGCTAGGTCGCGGGATCGATTCCCGCCTGGGACGGATTTTATTCTGAACGGATAATGTTCTTTCACGAAACGTCTGTCTTTCTCCTATCCTGTCTTCCTTCGCTCTTCGATTTCGGGACAATAAAACCTTGGTACCTAGTTGCAATTCTCTCTATCAAACCTCATAAGAAAAAGAAATTTCAATGAAAGAAAATGATGAAGAAACTGAAATAAGAAATAAAAGATGAAGAAAATGAAATGAGAACTTCTCACAGAAGGTAGGCAAGTCTTCGACGGGTTAATTTCATAAAGCGATTAATGTCTAGGAGCATAATGGGCTGAAATTAAGCAGCTTTAAGTTCATTGCCAGAATGGTTTATAAATTGAGAGACAAATAAATTCTTTCCTCTAACAATAAAAGATCTGAACTTGAACTTGTAAATTTCAAATATTTTATTGAAATCAACTTGCTTCTTCTTCGCCATGCTTTTAGGCTTTAAATGCATCATAGATTATAAGTTTTATAACATCTAAGACTGTCTAAAATAGGTTTTCAAGGGGATCCTGTTGAGATCACAAATGTGAGGCGTTGAACCCACTTGCCTTTCTTCTGGAATAAAGAGTTATCAACGCATCTCAAGAATTAGCTGAGGATAGTGGATAAAAATCTGCCTTCCATCACAATTACGTACCTGATATTAATTTCAGCTCCTACGAAGCCCCTCTGTATGAAGGACAGCCTGTTAGTGGGAAAAATGCGACCTTTTTTTCTCATTCATGGAATATAATATCGAAATCAGTAAAATAAAAGTCACTGAAATAAACGTAGATATACTGATGAAGGAGGAAGAAGAGAAGGGGAGAAAAAGGAGGAAGTAGGAGAGGAAATAACAGAAGGAGAAGAAGTAGAAGGGAAGGACAAGAAAGAAAGAAGAGTAGGTGGAGGAACGACATCGAGAGAAACAGAATGTGGAAGAGAAGATGAAATAACAGAAGGAAAAGAAGGTAGAGAAAAAGGAAGAGAGGGAAAAATAGGAGGAGGAACAAAAGGGAGAGAAAGAGAAGGTGGAATTGAACAAGAGGTGGAAAAGAGAAAGAGAAGGGCCCGTCCCTCCGGGAATTTTTTTAGCCCGTAGTGAAAAGAGAAAATCAGTACCTATGTACCTACCTAATTTGTTTAATATATTCAGTTTATTATTATTCTTTATTTGATTTTACTTTCATGTAATGATTTAAAATCAAGACTAGAGCCGGTTCTCCCTTTATTCCCAATATAATGTTTAAGTCACCCATCCATTTATTGGCCTT
>NW_007390527.1:10673-11086 GCF_000475195.1 Diaphorina citri | reverse complement strand
AATCTTGATACTTCTGAAATTGGGGCAGGATCTGAGTTACAGGCAGAAAGTAATTTTGATACTTCTGAAATTGAGGCAGGATCCAGTTTACAAGCAGAAAGTAATTTTGATGGTTCTTTGCTTCAAGATGATGATACAATTTTGCAGTCATCTAATATATCATCTGATGTGATGGATCAGAGTCAATTTCAGAGTGCTACTGTGGTAACTGGACTTGAGTCTGAGTCATCATTATCTGATGATAGTCTTAAGGATCCAACTTGGTTTCCTTGATTTGCTATGTTGGAGATACCAACATGTCCTACTGTTAATTATAAAACATAAGAAGTCTTTGTCTTAAATCTTGTACTTATTTATTATAATTAAAAAAAAAAAAAAAAAAAAAAAAAGGGAAAGTTTTAAATAGCTAACGA
>NW_007390527.1:0-9537 GCF_000475195.1 Diaphorina citri | reverse complement strand
GTAATAAACCTACCTAATGAAATTAATCATAACAAATATAACAATAAAACGAACGAGTCATAATGATAAAGAGTTTATTGATTTTATTGATGCAGCGAGTCGAATTCATTAAGTTTTGATTTAAGTTGTTCAACTGACCCTACAAAAAAATCAATATTGTAAGGAGGATTACAAACGATGTTACTGAGATTAAGGATTCTGTTAATGGGACAATTAGCACCAATATTGGTTCGAAAGAATTTGGTTGAGAATAGGTCAGTATTTCTGGTTGTTCTCCCTCTAACTCTAAGGCCTATTTGTGAAACTAGATCGGGGCAATCAATTAAATTATTCAAGAGTTTAAACAGAAACACGGTATCAGCAATGTCCCTTCTATGTTTTAGACTCTTAAGACCACTTGTTCTTATGATTTCAGAATAATCATGATTTTCAATTTTTATTTTATGTTTGAAAGCAAGTAATCTTAAGAATTTTCTTTGAACTTTGTCAAGAAGTTGAATGTGTTCATTACAAAAAGGAGGCCAAAGAGATGAACAGTATTCCAGTGACGGACGAACCATAGAACAGTACAAGGCTTTTATTGTTTGAGGAGATTTGAATTCTCTTGAGTTACGTTGAATGAATCCCAAAGTTTTCATAGCTTTGTTTTTAATATTAGTATAGTGAGTATTAAACTTGAGATCATGATCAATCGTAACACCAAGATCTTTCACATTTTCAATACGGGATAACTGTTCGCCATCAATGGAGTACTGAATCATAAGGGGATTCTTTTTACGAGTGAATGTTATCATATGACATTTTTTAACATTAAGAACCATTCGATTCTCGCTGCACCAATCAGAAAGAAGGGAGAGAGTGTGCTGCAGATCCAAGCCATCCTCAATACTGTTAATACGTTTAGCCAGACGGAAATCATCGGCAAATAAAAGACCACAATTATCAGGTAATCTAAGAATCAAATCATTAATAAAGATATTGAATAGGAGGCCACTTAAATGTCCGCCTTGAGGACAGCCTGAACGAACTGGAATTGGATCGGAAAAACATTCGTTATACTTAACAATTTGGGTTCTGGTGGAAAGATAAGAATAGAACCATGATAACAGAGGATCGTTAATACCTAATGAACGAAGTTTAGAACATAAAATATTGACATTTACCTTATCAAATGCCTTGCTAAAATCAGTATAGCAGCAGTCAACCTGGCCACCATCTTCAATTGCAGATGTTAAAAATTGGTAAAAAGTTGTTAAATTGGTCAACGTTGATCGACCTTTGATGAAACCATGTTGGCTGCTGACTATAGTATTAGAAAGAGGTTTATGAATAATGTCAAGGACAAGTGATTCGAAAAGTTTTGGAATGCTGGAGATTTTTGCAATAGGTCTATAATTAGTAACATTTGTCTTAGATCCAGCTTTATAAAGAGGTATCACAAAAGAATCTTTCCAGAATTGAGGAAAAACACCATCTGTAAGAGATTTGTTAAACAACAGCGTAAGGGGACGGCAAAGCTCAGCAGCACACTCTCTTAAAAGCAATGGTGGGACACCATCAGGTCCAGCAGATGACGACTTTTGAAGTGAATTGAGCTTTTTAAACACCACATCAGAAGTTAGCTGAATACGCGACAAGCAAACCAAAGACTGAGAGAGGCCAAAATCAGGGGGAATGATAACTTCGTCCGAATAAACATTTGAAAAGTGAGTAGCCAATAATTTTGTACTCTCTTCAGAATTAGAAGCAGTCGCGCCATCTAGAGACAAGCATTGTGGAGCACCATTACTGTTGCTTTTTGATCCTTTTAAGTTATTAAGAAAGCTGTAGAATTTTTTAGGGTTTTGTTGAAGGCTGGTTTCGACGCCAGAAACAAAATTGTCATAATTAATTCGAGACAGCTCTTTACATTCTCGACGTAATCTAGAATATTCCTCATAATTGATAGTAGAAGGACAAAGCTTGAATTTCTTATGAAGAGCTTTTTTGGATAAAGTCTTATTTTTTAGATCTTGGCTGAACCAAAGAGGAAATTTAAAATTGCCAAATTTAATTAAGGGAACAAATTGACTGATACTAGAATTGAGGACATTATAAAAATATTCAATTTGATTATCTAAAGAGGTTTTGTTTTCAGTAATAATACTCCAATCAATACTATTTAAATGTTCCTTCAATTGAATAAAGTTGGTTTTCTTGAAACATAACTGTTCAGTACATGTACTACTAACAGAAGATTTAATATGACTAGAAACTTGGAAAGTAGCAATCAGTGGTGGATGGAGAGGGTCGACTTTTAAAATAGGATCGTCACACATCTGCAAGGACATGATGGTGAAATTTACAAATAAGAGGTCTAGCATTCTATCCATATTGTTTTTTATTTTGTTAACTTGGTAAAGACCGTGAAATTCTGAACATTCAATTAAAATATCAGAAGTTTCATTAGAATTAAAACTGTCAGAACGAGATTGATCAGTAAAATAATGGTCCCAGTTAAGGTGGGGTAGATTAAAATCTCCAATTAAGATATGATTGAAATCTTGATATTTAATCAAGATGTCATCAACAATATTAACATAACCTAAATAAGCTGATTGAGGGGAATCAGGGGGAATGTAAACCGCACCAATAAGATAGTTACTAGATTTAATTTTTACAATAACAAACAGTGATTCAAAGAGGCCACATGAAACATTTGATACGACTTGAGAAGCATATTTCTTTCTAATGGCAATTAAAACACCGCCACCGCGATCAACAGGAAGATTGTCGTAATCTCTATCACAACGATAGACAAAGAAATCATGAAATCCCAATTCATTGTCCTGAATAGCCTCTTTTAGCCACGATTCTGTAAATATAATAATATTATAGTCATTTAAAGGAATATTACATCTTAATTCTTTAAGTTTTCCCCTGGTCCCTCTAGTATTTTGATAATATAAACTAATAGTCTCAACTGAATCATTAATATGGATAGAGTGCCGACTTGTCAAATTTATCAAATTTTTGGGGTTGAATTGATTTCTTGGAAATTTAGTTCGTCGCGATCAACTCGATTTCCCATTACAACAGAAATTTGAGACAATTCTTGAATGTCATCGTCATCAGAATAAGTATTGGAATTGGTACATAATGCCGTATGATATCCATCATTACTAGGACCGGCACTGGGGTCAATCTGAGGTGTGTAGTCAAATAATGAGTGAGAATGATCAGCATGTGGAACTGGACTAGTGGCGGGATCTTTGGTTTGAGCATGAATAACAAACGATTCAAACGAGGACTCTTCATTATCATCAAGTGCAATGACAGGTAGAATGGGGTCATTGCTTCCTCGAGTAGGAATAGTAGGAGGAGCAATGTTTAATTTCACGTCGATGAATGTGGCAACTTTCAAAGCAAACACTCGTTTTCCGTGCTTGTTCATGTGTAAGCCATGACGAGTGAAATATGATCTGTGGAGAAATTGATTACAATTAAAAAATGTAGCTTTGATTTCACATGTTTGATTTTTGATAATTGTATTAGCACGCATAACACGATGAGACAAATCAGAGTCATCAAATCTAGTAGGTATACTACAAATAATAATATTAGTTTTCAGTGCAATAGGTTTCAAAATATCAAGATTGAATTCAGAGTTAGCATTGTAGTTATGTTTAGAAAGATTGTTGGTTCCAGCAAGTACAATAACTACATCATTATTGTTAACATTATCTTTCACACATATATCAGGAATTGACTTCACAACCTCACTAAGAGGAGCACCAGGTTTAACCAATGAAAACACTTTACAATTTGAATGAGTGTATTTATCTCTTAAAATTGAACTAAGATCTCTGCCATGACTATCGGAAAAAATGTAGATTTTGTTAACATTTTTACATTTAGAGGAACTTAAAACTGCTGATTTAGAGTTAGCTGCTACATTAGTAATAGTTGATGAAAGCTATATAATGACTAATTTTATTTTCTATTGTCTTTTTCTTTAGTCTGCCTTGTAATCGCTAAGTCACGGATTTGATATTATTAACATAAACAGATAAGGTTCGTTCTCGGAACGGCTGGCTTTCTCCTATCCTGTCTTCCTTCTCTCTCCACTTTCGGGACGATAGGACCCTAGTGTTGATATAGCTACGTAATAGTATGTACCTATTGTGGTTATGTATTGTGTTACTGTATGATGTTATGTATCTATAGAATCTAAACAACATAACCTCACTTTTGAATAATAAAAATCAGTTCACATTTTCCATTTTTCCAGACGACTTACAAAATGTCTTGTGCTTTCCTTTTCTTAATTATACTTCTTTAGATAGCCAAGGAGTGGCTATAAACATGGTGTCAGGTGTTGTAAGAGGAAGGTGCTGAGTATCTAGTGTCAATTTGTCAGAATGCCACAGACAGGAGTCAAGGCAGAGGCAGGAACTGGGCATGGACATGTTCCATTGCCAGCATCCATGAGCCTGAAGTTGAAAGGTCAGACAGGAGCACAGCAGTATGAAGCTTGGAAAATCTTCAAGTTTCAGTTCGAGAACTACCTATTGGCAACCAAACAGGATGAATTGCCAGAGGAGAGGAAATGTGCTATCCTGCTGCACCTACTTGGTGTGGAAGTAGTTCAAATTTATCAGAGCTTCAATGTGACTGGGAACAGGACATTGGAAGGCGTGATGCAACTATTTGAGAGATATTTCAGTCCTCAAAAGAACATTTCTTTGGAGAGAAATGTGTTTCTCAGCAGGAGACAACGTCCAGGAGAAACATTGGAAGCATTCTTCACAGATTTGAAACTGTTGTCATCAACGTGTGAACTCTCTACACTGAGGGATTCCTTAGTGAAAGACATCTTTATTTTGGGTTTATCAGAAGATAACACCTACATTAGAGAACGACTTTTGGAGGAAGGTGACAAAAAGACACTAAATGAAATATTTGATTTGGCAAGGACCATTGAAATGTCAAAAGACAAGACCAAGATGGACAAAATGGTGTTTGGAGTGAACAAGCAGCAGAGGAAAAAACCAACGTCTGAGAAAAGTAAGTCACAATGCAACAGATGTGGCTACAGGGTGGAACTTCCTCATGTGAATTGTCCAGCAGTAAAGGCTAGCTGTTACAAGTGTACGGGAAAAGGACACTTTTCCACAATGTGTAGGAGAAAGCTGGTAAAAAAGGTCAGCAAGAAAGA
Organism: Diaphorina citri; assembly: GCF_000475195.1. Lineage (NCBI taxonomy): Eukaryota > Metazoa > Arthropoda > Insecta > Hemiptera > Psyllidae > Diaphorina > Diaphorina citri. Next base: position 4,340 of record NW_007390527.1, on the reverse strand, counting down.
AGTTGATCAGGAAGAGGCTGCAGAGGGCCAAGAATTTTTTATTGGCTCAGTACATGCAAATCAGTCAAGTTGGACAGCAATGGCAGAAGTGAACAAAAAGTTAATAAATGTTTAACTTGCAAATCAGTCAAGAGGAGTTGCTGAGTCACGAGGAGTTTAGATCTATTGGACTATCAGACAAGATAATCAAACCTACAAATTGTAGATTGTCCTCGTATGGAGGAACTTGTATTCCTACCAAAGGTCAGTGCATTTTATATTGTAAAATAAATAAATTATGTTTGCCTCTTAGATTTTTCATAACTGAAGGTTGTCAAAAAACCATTTTGGGTTTAGAAGCATGCAGTAAATTTAATTTAATAAAGAAAATTGGTTCTGTAAATGAAAGTCAGTTTGGTCCCTACCAAACATTAATCAACAGTTATGAAGATATCTTTGAGGGTTTAGGTTGTCTGCCAGGCAAATGTCATATCCATTTAAGGGATAATGCTAATCCTCATGTTGATCCACCTCGTAGAGTACCTTTTAAACTTATGGGTCCATACAAAGATGAGTTGGCTCGTATGGAGAAACTGAAAGTGATAGAAAAGGTGACTGAACCTACTATGTGGTTGAACTCTGTGGTGCTGGTTTCAAAGCCAGACAACAGTATTCGTGTGTGCCTTGATGCACGTCCCCTGAATCGGGAGATTCTACGGTCTAGATACCCATTACCAACTCTTGAGGAACTTAGGTCTAAAATGGCTGGTGCTACTGTATTTAGTAAATTAGATGCTAGTACAGCATTTTGGTCTATGGAGTTGGATGAGGAATCATCACATTTATGTACATTTGGTACTCCATTTGGTAGATACAGGTTTTTACGTTTACCTTATGGAATTTGTTTAGCTCCAGAAAAATTCCACCAAAAAATGGTTGAATTATTTTCAGACATACCTAATTGTTTAATATTTATGGATGATTTTTTGGTCTTTGGTCATAATAAAATTGAACATGATAAGGTACTTGAGCAGGTTATGAATAGAGCTAGAGAGATAAATTTGAAACTAAATAAGAAAAAATGTGTTTTTGGACAAAGTAAAATTGCTTTTTGGGTCAAACATTTCAAGCTTCAGGAATGTTACCCGATGATACTAAAATTGAAGCTATTCAGAACATGCCAGTACCTATGTGTGTTAAAGACCTTCAAAGATTTTTAGGTATGATAAATTATCTTGCTAGTTATGTACCAAATTTATCAGAGAGGTGTACAAATCTCAGAAAATTATTGAGAAAAGACACTGTATGGTGTTGGGAATGTCAACATGATGCAGAGTTTGAAGATTTAAAGTCCATTATTTGTCAGTCTCCTGTGCTTCAATTTTTTGATTCCAGTAAGCCAATAGTACTTTCTGTTGATGCTTCACAAGGGGCAGTGGGTGCTTGCCTATTGCAGAATGGAAAACCGGTAGCTTATTCGTCAAAATCACTTACTGAGACTCAAAAACATTGGAGCCAAATTGAAAAGGAAACTTTCAGTTGTTGGTATGGCCTTACTAAAATGCATCAGTATGTTTATGGACAGTCTATAGTTGTGGAAACAGACCATAAACCACTAATTACATTGTTTAAAAAATCTCTTGCTGACGTTCCCACCCGCCTTCAAAGGTTAATGATGAAAATTCAAATGTATGATATTCAGGTAGTTTACAAGGCAGGCAAGGAGATGTATGTCTCTGATACATTGTCTAGGGCAGCTCTCAAGGAAACTTGTACTGAATTTGATGAGAGTTTAGCTCAGGATTTAGCAATTCATACCAATATGTTTTATAGAACGTTAAATGCCAGTGATGCTAAGTTAAATGAAATATGTGAGGCTACAAAAAATGACAAGACTTTGCAAAGGGTTAAAAGCTTTATTTTATCAGGGTGGCCTGAATATAAAAATTCAGTCCCAAAAGTAGTATTGCCTTTTTATTCTCTCAGAAATGAATTACATGTTATAAATGAAATAATTTTTAAAGGTTCTTGTATCGTGTTACCTAAAAGTATGCAGGCTGAAATGTTAAAGTCAATGCACTCAAGTCATATGGGATACAATAAGAACAAGAATTTTGTTAAAAATGTCATTTTTTGGCCCACCATGTATTTAGATTTAAAGAATTTTATTATGAATTGTGAAACTTGTAAAAAATTTCAACCTAGTAATAGGAAGGAACCACTGATACCACATGAAGTGCCTAATTTTCCTTGGGAAAAGGTAGCAGTGGATCTTTTTGATTTTGAAAGGTCAAAATATTTAATTATTGTAGATTACTACTCTAAATTTTTTGAAACTGTTTTGTTGAGTAGTTCTACAAGCCAGGTTATAATTAAACATTTTAAAAGTATATTTTCTAGACAAGGGGTTCCAGCTCAACTTATTAGTGATGGTGGACCACCTTTTAGTTCCAAAGAATTACAAAGTTTTTATACTGAATGGAATATTGAACATAAATGCTCTTCTCCATATTACCCTAAATCAAATGGGTTGGTAGAACAAACAGTTAAATTAGTTAAGAATACTTTATACAAATGTAAAGAAGATGGAGCTGATCCTTATTTGGCAATGCTTCACTTGAGAAATTCTTGTGCTGATAATCAAGAAACACCAGCAAAACTGTTGTATGCTAGAAATTTGAGAACAAATTTACCAATAAGTAACAGCCAATTAAGGACCAGTCCTGTTCCATTTAATAGATTTAAGGCTATGAATAAGAAAAGAATTGTAACCATGAAATCTCAATATGATAAGGGAGCCAAATCTTTACCTAAATTTAAGCTTAATGAAAATGTTTTATATCAAAAGAAACCTGGTGATGTTTGGTTACCAGCTAAGGTTTCTAAACTGCCACATCAGATCAGAAGTAAGAGATCCTATGAAATTGTAACTCCTGATGGTTCAAGTTATATTAGGAATAGGGTTTATTTAAAAGAAACCACTCAGGAACAGGAAAGTCAGGATCTAAATCAGGAAAATAATATGAAGTCTCCTGAAATAAATTTGTCAAATGATTTTTCAGATTATTTCCATGTTTTTGGGGAACCTGATAAAGTTCAAGAGAATCTTGATACTTCTGAAATTGGGGCAGGATCTGAGTTACAGGCAGAAAGTAATTTTGATACTTCTGAAATTGAGGCAGGATCCAGTTTACAAGCAGAAAGTAATTTTGATGGTTCTTTGCTTCAAGATGATGATACAATTTTGCAGTCATCTAATAATATATCATCTGATGTGATGGATCAGAGTCGATTTCAGAGTGCTACTGTGGTAACTGGACTTGAGTCTGAGTCATCATTATCTGATGATAGTCTTAAGGATCCAACTTGGTTTCCTTGATTTGCTATGTTGGAGATACCAACATGTCCTACGGTAAATTATAAAACATAAGAAGTCTTTGTCTTAAATCTTGTACTTATTTATTATAATTAAAAAAAAAAAAAGGGACAAAAGGGGAAATTTTGAAAGGGCCCCTAAATCGTAGGGGTCTGATGAGGGATATTCAGGTACATAATTATGTCGTTGTACCCTACTTCCTGAGACGAACTTGACCATAGTCCCAATCAGGTACCCTCAAAAGAGCCAGTGTTATTGTCTGTGGCTTGACAGGGCTGGTTTTGTCTCAGTTTTACGTCCTCCAGCGAGACAGAGCAATACCTTCCTACAGTTCCTCAAAAAAAGTGAAAATGTCTTCAAATAGTCTTCATTTTCTGTTGTAAATTATGCACAATGAAATCATTAATTTCAGTCTCTTGCGTTTTTACTTCCTTCTAAAGGAAATATTTCACAATGGCAAAAAAAGCGAATAGAATGAGGGAGAGATGTTTTGTGTGTGGGTGAAAGCCGGGAAGCAGTCTTACAAGTCTCGTGTGCACCTAAACATTCAGCAAAATACCTACCCCCTACAGCAAAACACCTACCCCCTTGCGTCAGAAAACACATTTGGAAGATTTCGCAAGACTTGGTTTTAATTACTCCCATAGGATGTGCCTGTCTTCTATTTTTTTTACACTGAAAATAATGTTCCTGAGAATGTTTCTGGCGTCATTAAGTATATGTGGAGGGATGGCTGTGACAATACCTAGTACCTAGGGTATTTGCGCAAGGTCTCATATTACCTACGTACGAGTACCTATGTACAAAAGTACTTACATAATATTTTCATAGGATAATTTTTGTCATTTACGAAGTAGGTAGGAGGTACCTATTCATAAAGATGTTTGATGGAAAAAGTTTGGACTCAGGAATGATTTCTTTGAAAACCATAGGCAGGAATTTGTATCCTTCCTGTTTCGTAGATTCGTTCCTACCTATAAGCTTA
>NW_007390526.1:0-1376 GCF_000475195.1 Diaphorina citri | reverse complement strand
TCCTGTCTTCCTTCTCTCTTCGATTTCGGGACGATAAGACCCTAGCAGTTACAGTTCCCTCTGTCAAACCTCTTAAAAGAAAAAAAAAAAGCTTTTAACAACTTCTCATGACGGGGGTTTTACCCACCATTCGGTGACTAGCTACCCACCTCCTCAATTTAACCTCACCCAGCCTGAGTGGAGCCGGGAACCCAGATGGTCCCTAGATGGTCACCATCCAGGTACTAACCACGCGCAACGTTGCTTAATTTCAGTGATCCGTGGGGAACTGGTGCATTCAAAGTGTGCTATCTCCGCTTTCCTGGTTAGCCCCACCATTCGGCGACAAGCTACCCGTCTCCTCAATTTAACCTCACCCAACCTGAGTGGAGCCGGGAACCCAGCAGTACGCGATTCCCTAGATGGTCACCATCCAGGTTCTAACCATGCGCAACGTTGCAACTTCAGTGATCCGTGGGAAACTGGTGCATTCAAAGTGTGCCATCACCGCTATGCTGGTTAGAGTTCAAATTAGGAATCTTTCATCAATAAGGGTCTTCTTGGCTAGATTGGATTTTCCTCCTAGATCTCGAATATAAGCTATCACCTGGGAACAGAATAGAACAGACTCGATCAGCTCGCCTGGTAATCTGGAGGGCGTGGGTTCGAACTCCAGCCGATGCATTGGATTTTATTTCCAAACACACATTAATGGAAAACCCCTCACAATATTTTTAGTTGTGTAACGATATAATGTACGATATGCCTGCCTCGGTGGTATAGTGGTCAATTCGTTCGCCTGGTAAACAGGAGGGCGTGGGTTCAATCCCAGCCGAGGTATGGAATTTTATCTTCAATATAATTTGAGAATTTCAGCTCCTCTCTTTAAGTTTCCGGGGCGGAAATTTTTTGACCGAACTTTTTCGTTCTTGGATAGGCATTGATGTAAAATAATGTGCATGGAAGTAATGCGAAAGCGGTACCAAGGTACCGTTCCGTAAAAAAATAAGTTTCCGCTTTACTTGCCTTAGCTACAAATATAATAATCAGTCGAGGTAACTATCTTATATTATAAGAACAATCACTGCATATGAGTAGACATGTGAACAGCATAAGTTCCAATCTAAACAGAGAGAACTCTATAACATATTCACTGCACTTACCTTAGCTACAAATATAGTAACCAGTCCAGCAGCCAGGTAAATATCACTGCATATGAGTAGACATGTGAACAGCATAAGTTCCAAACTAAACAGAGAGAACTCTATAACATATTCACTGCACTTACCTTAGCTACAAATATAGTAATCAGTCCAGCCGCCAGGTAACTATCACTGCATATGAGTAGACATGTGAACAGCATAAGTTCTAAACTAAACAGAGAGAACTCTATAACA
>NW_007390525.1:0-1376 GCF_000475195.1 Diaphorina citri | reverse complement strand
AGCTGGAAGGACTGTAGAGAGGTCTGTACATTCGGTTTGTTCATATGGCTGTGACTTGCATCCTTGCATCTCTAGGGGAACCGTAGGGCCGCTATTGGTAGATATAGAAGTGTTTTTATTTATATTCCCATTACAATTCTGTGACTGCCGTAAATTTGACTCGTTAGTTCTTAGTGACGAGTTCATAAAGCTCGTGTCATTGACTGTAACTCCTTGCATCTCTAGGGGGACCGTAGGGCCGCTATTGGTAGATACAGAAGTGTTTTTATTTATATTTCCATTACAATTCTGTGACTGTCGAAAATTTGACTCGTTAGTTCTTAGTGACGAGTTCATAAAGCTCGTGTCATTTACTGTAACTTCAATCTGGCGTTCTTCAATCTCCTCTCTATCAAACTTCCGTGTTTCCTCCTCTCCTACCCCAATAAACTTTGGTGTTTTCTCCTTTTTGTTACCAACTTCCTTGACTATTTCACCAGCATTATGTCTAACACTTGGATCAAACTTTGCTGTTTTTTCCTTTTTATTACCAACTCCCTTGACTATTTCATCCTCCTCTATGGCACTCGGATCATCAGGTATCTTACTTTCACGAACTCTAGTATTGGCTATGAATGTGCAGATATACTTCAGTTTATCCCTGTACTCTACATTGCTCTTGGCATGTTTGGTTATTCTGGTGAGAGCGCCGTCAATTTTCGCCTGGTCACATTCCAAACCGAGCACGTTGAAGTTGAAACTGTGAACCAGAATCTCGTCCAGATAACCCTGAAAGAGGCAAAGAAACATATCTTTATATACCTTAACATAAACATAAATATGTTAAGCTATATAAAAATGCCAGAAAGGTAAATGTCTACATTGCTCTTGGCATGTTTGGTTATTCTGGTGAGAGCGCCGTCAATTTTCGCCTGGTCACATTCCAAACCGAGCACGTTGAAGTCGAAACTGTGAACTAGAATCTCGTCCAGATAACCCTGGAAGAGGCAAAGAAACATATCTTTATATACCTTAACATAAACATAAATATGTTAAGCTATATAAAAATGCCAGAAAGGTAAATGAAAATATTATCAAAGTACCTACAATACCTACATAAATAAAAATATCAGCACAATAAATAAAAATACGAGTTCCATTGTGATACAAAACATCAAAAGGGCCCGCTTGTAATGCAAAACTCAAAGCCCTAAGTCGCGGCTTCGATTCCCGCCCGAGACAAAAGTTATCCAAAACAGACAAGACGTAAGGTTCGTTCTCGGGACGCTTGGCTTTCTCCTCAGCCAGTCATCCTTCTCTTCGATTTCGGGACGACAAGACCTAAGAAGTTACAGTTCCCTCTATCAAACAAAATTTATTTATTTTATTTATTTTTT
>NW_007390524.1:0-1377 GCF_000475195.1 Diaphorina citri | reverse complement strand
AATAGCAATAGCAGGGAATAAGGTCAAAGATTGTCGATACTAGTCCTAATTATACAGGACTCATTTGAATTTATCAGACGGTATATTGTTTCATTTGTTACCTATCCTATAAGATCTTGTAAAATCTCGCAAACTTCTTGTATTTATGAATAGTTTTGCAATTTATTATTCTGGACTTTCTCACACTTGATTGAAAAAGTGCAATTTGAATTATTTATTTAGTTTAGATGTTTCAAATTTTAAATCAAATTAATTGACATTTCAGAAGGTTTGTTACCTACTGACTCAAAATTCATAGTTTACACACACCCCCACATCTTTCAGTTACACTCTCATGTCTTTCAGTTTTCAATATTTTGGAGAACCCTGTATAATTTACGATGGAATCCAATGGAAATGTTTGATCCCTTTGTTTGTATTTATGATAGAATCTCATCTGCATGATAATGCACCCCCCAGCAAAATTCACAGGGGGGTCGACAAATTAGCGTTCCAATGTTGACCTATCTCTCTGTGTATCTATATCTCTCATCTGCATGATAATGCACCTCCCAGCAAAATTCACAGGGGGGTCGACAAATTAGCGTTCCAATGTTGACCTATCTCTCTGTATATCTATATCTCTTCCTATGTACCTACTATACACGTTAAGAATTAAGGTCACCAAAACGTCCATAACTTCGGAGACAATCTATAGAATAAATAGAATTTGATTGGATAGTAATATTTCGTGTTTACATAATAGAGGTTTGTATACTATACATACATACGCCCTGAGGAGAATAGAATTACACGTTAAGAATTAAGGTCACCAAAACGTCCATAACTTCGGAGACAATCTATAGAATAAATAGAATTTGATTGGATAGTAATATTTTGTGTTTACATAAAAGAGGTTTGTATACTATACATACATACGCCCTGAGGAGGGTAGAAAGTTTCCATCTCGAGCGAATCTAACATAGCTCATATTCCTCATGGAATAAATGTTCGTCTTCAAAAACATACACTACATTTTCTACCATTTCCGAAAGGGAAAGAAAAGTAAAAACCACCTTAGGATTCTTAGAAAACAATTCAAAGTAAAAACATACACTACATTTTCTACCATTTCCGAAGGGGAAAGAAAAGTAAAAACCACCTTAGGATTCTTAGAAAACAATTCAAAGTTACCTATAGGCAAAAAGGGCACGCACCTCAAAGTAAAACAGAAACATTTCCACAACAAAGAAGAATATTAGTGAAGGAGAAAATTCAATTTTGAAAACAAAATAGACGGAAATTGTTATAAAACGAAATAGTCTCAGTAAAAACTTCAAGACACCTTTCAGGGTTGAAAAGGTGAAATTTAAATTATCATTTCGCAAACTTTTTTTT
>NW_007390523.1:0-1377 GCF_000475195.1 Diaphorina citri | reverse complement strand
TATAGATTATGTCAACAACCTGAATGTGTCAATTTGATTAGCTATTATTTCCTTAGTTAATTTTCCTTTTATTTTTTTTATCTCATTTTATTTTATTGTTTTGTTTTTGTTACCACCTCTGTTACCTGTTGGGTATTTTATTTTGGTTCCTTTTGTTAATTCATTTTTATTTTATTTGTACTTAATTTTATTTGTTTTATTTTATATATTCTACTTTACTCTAGATATTATCTTTGTACTGAATTTATTGATGTATAATAAAAAGTCATACGATAAATAAATAATAATAAAATTAAATGGAAAATTGAAGAAAAAATAATATTACATACATACCTATCTAATAATAGAGGGAAATGGAAGAGCAAAAGATGAGAACATTTTGTGATTTTACCAATGGACGAGAAGAGAAGAGGATGTGAACAAGTGGAGGCGAAAATGGAGGGGACACTGCATGGAGTTGTGTAAAGTTTTTATTTCGAATCGGAAAACTCAATGGCGGAGGAAATGACAAATTGGAAAATAATTTTCATGGAGAGAAGAAAAGAAAAAAAAAGTTTCGGAAAAAAATCTACGTGTGTTGATTAGATAGGTAGAGAACATAGGTAAGTAAGTTAGGTACCTACTCGTATAGATTTGATAAATAGGTATTGTGATGATGGAGGTAGGGCCTTTTACAGAGGCTTTTTGGGACTTGAAGAGATGGGAGTTAAGATTTCCCTTAAAATTCCTAGAAGTTCAGTAGGACAAAAGCTTGGAAGGTAACGCGTCCGTCTTGTTAAGTGCTAGGTCGCGGGGCAAACTTTATCCTTAAAGATAAGGTTTTTTCTCGGAACTGCTGGCTTTTTTACTTTCCTTATCCTATAGGAAGGAAAGTACAGTTTTTAGTGTCAAAACACGTTTTGAGGTCCCTAGAGCCTAAATCCAAAGTTTCAGCCATTGGTCCGTGTGTGTGTTTATGTGTGTGTCTGTCTGTAAACAAAATATCTCGAGAACGGTAAGAGCTAGAGACTTGAAATTTGGTATGTAGATGTCAAATGTGACAAGGATGCGACACGAAACTTTTGGTTAAGATCGGTGCAACGGTTGGCGGCATTTTACCGCTTTTTGGCGGTTTTCGGTGTAATTTAACAATATATCGGGAGCGGTATGAGCTAGAGACTTGAAAATTGGTATGGAGTTTACAAATGTGACAAGGATGCGACTCAAAACGTTTGGTTGAGATAGGTGCTGCGGTTGGCGGTATTTTGACCGTTTTTTGGCGGTTTTCAGCTATACCGATTAAACGGTTCGAGATAATGAAAAAGTTTGGCTATAAGAACAAGAACACCCAAAATAAGCATCATTCAATAGGATGAGGAAAGTCGTGTGATGCTCACA
>NW_007390522.1:0-1377 GCF_000475195.1 Diaphorina citri | reverse complement strand
TCTCTTTCTCTCCCTCCTTTTATCTCTCTCTTTGTTGTTTTGTACCTTTCCTCTGTTTAAAGGCTCTCTTTCTCCCTCCCTAAACCTCTCTCTCTCTCTCTCTCTCTTTGTTGTTTTCTACCTTTTCTTTATCTAAAGGCTCTCTTTTTCTCTCTCTCTCACTCTTTCATGTCTACGTTTATGGAGACATCATGTAGGTATACTTCCATTGAAAGATTAAAGTTTTAGAACATGTAATCCAAAGCTGTCTCTTTCTCCCTCTTTCTCTCTCTCTCTCTCTCTCTCTTTCTTTCTTTTTCTCCCTCTTTTCCTCCCTCCGTCTTTATTCTCTTTGTCCCTCTCATTCCTTCCCTCCCTCTCGTATATCTCCATCTATTTCTAAATCAGACGTTTTCATTCTATTAGTCTGAATTGATCATGAGAGGTGGTCTTTTACTTAACAACTCGTTTTTCTTGGAATTTCCTTACTAAGCGGACGTTGTTTGGCCATACCAGACCCCCTCTTAATCCATTTTTCCCTCTCTCAACTATGTCCTATTCTCCGTGAAATTTCCCCTTTTTCTTTCCCTCTCCCTCTCCTCTATTTTTCTCTCCCTTCCTCTCCCTTCTATTTCCCTTTCTCTCTCCCCCTCCCTCTCTCTCTCTCTCCCACTTCTATTTCCTTTTCTCTATGTCTCTCCCATGTCCTCTCTCTCTCTCCCTTTTCCATTTCCACCTCTCTCTGTCCTTCACATATACTAACTCGTTATTCTATCCTTATTATGTACATGTTTTTTCTCTCTTCCTTTATGTCACTGTGTGTCGCCGATTTTCTCTCTCTCTCTTTCTCTCCCTCCTTTTATCTCTCTCTTTGTTGTTTTGTACCTTTCCTCTGTTTAAAGGCTCTCTTTCTCCCTCCCTAAACGTCTCTCTCTCTCTCTCTCTCTTTGTTGTTTTCTACCTTTACTTTACCTAAAGGCTCTCTTTTTCTCTCTCTCACTCTCTCATGTCTAACGTTTGTGGAGACATCATGTAGGTATACTTCCATTGAAAGATTAAAGTTTTAGAACATGTAATCCAAAGCTGTCTCCTTCTCCCTCTTTCTCTCTCTCTTTCTTTCTCTTTTCCTCCCTCCGTCTTTCTTCTCTTTGTCCCTCTCACTCCTTCCCTCCCTCTCCTATATCTACATCTATTTATAATTCAGACTAATAGAAGTTTTCATTCTATTAGTCTGGACTGATCATGAGGGGTGGTCTTTTACTTTACAAATCGTTCTTCTTGGAATTTTCTTACTAAGCGGACGTTGTTAGGCCATATTATAGTATGTCCATATGTTAAATTTCAATGTCAATCAGCGAATCAGACCTTTGAAAGGTATCAAATGATTTAGAAATCAAT
>NW_007390521.1:0-1377 GCF_000475195.1 Diaphorina citri | reverse complement strand
TGGCCGAATGTTTCTGACTCTTAATACAAATATCTCGGTAATTGAGTAGGTATGTTTGGTATTGCTAGGACCAGCTAATAGTGAACCCGTGTACCCCGCGGCACCAATCACATCTTCATATTCTGTGTGGTAGCACTCAGCACATTGACTTAACGATAGCTAGGTACAGCTACTCGAGTGGCCGAATGTTTCTGACTCTTAATACAAATATCTCGGTAATTGAGTAGGTATGTTTGGTATTGCTAGGACCAGCTAAGGACCCCGCAGCACCAATCACATTTCTATGACTCTCATATTCTGTGTGGTAGCACTCAGCACATTGACTTAACGATAGCTACGTCCGAGCTTTCTCCTCAAGGTTAGCAAAGTTCATGTGAGATAAATCAATAGCCGAGATACAGTGAGTAGTAGAATCCACTCTGGTACTTTTCCTCTCATCAGGTCGTGACGTTTCGATTATACGTTTTGTAACATCTCTCTTGGCCTCTCCTGGGATAGTATTGACGGGTGGAGCTCTGAGCTACATCCGAGCTTTCTCCTCAAGGTTAGCAAAGTTCATGTGAGATAAATCAATAGCCGAGATACAGTGAGTAGTAGAATCCACTCGGGTACTTTTCCTCTCATCAGGTCGTGACGTTTCGATTATACGTTTTGTAACATCTCTCTTGGCCTCTCCTGGAATAGTAATGACGGGTGGAGCTCTGTCAATACTTTTGACACGTAGGGATCTCTTCATTCATTTCTAGAATGCCTTGATACCAGGGCTGGTATTGAAAATCCATTACATTGAAATAGGGGTCTTTTCTGACGAAATTCCTGTGTGCGGAGTTCAGTATGTAGTATTGGAGCTCTGTCAATACTTTTGACACGTAGGGCTCTCTTCATTCATTTCTAGAATGCCTTGATACCAGGGCTGGTATTGAAAATCCATTATATTGAAATAGGGGTCTTTTCTGACGAAATTCCTGTGTGCGGAGTTCAGTATGTAGGACTATTGCACTCATTGAAGAATTGAAAATCCTCAGTATAGCTAGAATATTAGCTCAGGGAAAGGTTGACTCTTATTATAAAATTTGTTAATATTTAAATGTAGAAATAGGCGAACTTTTTTTGGGCCTCCATCGGGCATTCCCATACTTATTCATAAAAAAAAGTATAGGGCTACTATTCCTTAAATGGACTAGCTTTGGCGAAGGGAGCCGCTTTGAGCTTTTGCTGCAGTTTTATTCCTCTTTTAATTAATTCACTTACAGCTTGTAAACTATCCTTTTAAGGACCTTACTCTGTTACAGTTCATACTGTTCACTTTTACTACTAGACTAGAAAAGTTGCTCTTTCGAGTTGCTCACTTGCTCTTGCTGGAAATACTAGAACTTT
>NW_007390520.1:0-1377 GCF_000475195.1 Diaphorina citri | reverse complement strand
TGCTAAAACCAGTATGGACTTATGGCATCCAACTATGGGGCTGTACCAGTCCCTCAAATAGACTAATGATTGAGCGATGCAAATCGTACAAAAATAATTGGTCAAAACTAAATTGTAGGTAAAATAATAATACAAATAAATAAAATTATTATTTGGTCAATACCTTTGAAGTTAATATGATACTGTAGACCTGAGGATTTGTCTTCTTCTTTTGAGTTCCTGTTTGTGTGTGTTTATTTTAGTTTATTTTTGGTTTAATTTATTTATGGTTTCATTTGCATATAATTTTTTAGCACACTCCACACTTTGTCTTAAGTTTTAGCACTTCGTTTTGATATGTATTTTCATTTGGTTTTGAGGTGATTTTGTATAACAAGAGTTTGAAGCGACCCGACGTGACACCCGCTTTAAATAGAAATATTCTCCTCATAGTACTTTCTTGGGTGGAGAGCCCTTACTCGTAATTTTACTCTCGTCGAAATCCACCGAGTTACAAATACTAGGTGCACCTACCTTTCAAAACTTTTGTTACGTGGTACCTACATACCTACTGTGCAATTTCAGTATCTCGTGTACCTACGGGTAGGTATCTAATAAATCCACTTTGGTAAGGTCAATGAAGTAAGTAAAAGTAAGTAAGGTGGAGTGAAAAAAGTTTTTAGACTTTATACCTAGTGTGTGTGAAATTAAATCGTCGATCGACCATAGTCTAGAGGTTTAGAAACTGCCGAACATATGTATTATTGACCTTCATATTTTGACCCTTTTCAGGCGGCATGTCACAAGGAGGATACCATATCCAAGATGGCGGTCAGCGCCATTCATGATTCAGTTACCTGTCTATCTGCTGTAAACGGCCTTTCGTCCCCGCCCTTGGATTTTATTATTATTAAATTGAGTTTATCGAGTTTTGTTTTACAAACTGATTTAAGAATAGAATAGAATAGAATATACACCTTGTTTATCCTGCCCGAATAGGACTGAAAAGTCCCTTTACCCCCGCAGTCTAAACAAGGTCTCGTATTTTCATTCGTGTGTGTGTGTGTGTGGCCTAGCCCATTTAAGCTAGCTTTTTCCATTTATTCTGCCAGCCGAGTTAGCTTGGAGGGTAGCGTGTCTGCTTTGTAAGCGCTAAGTCGCGGGTTCGTTCCCTCTATCAAACTTCTTTTTGAAAAATCCAGTGCTCTGAAAAGCCAGTAGCACAAGGTTGCCCAGATGATCACCCATCTGGATACTAACCACACACAACGTTGCTTCAGTGAACCATCAGGAACTGTTGCAAACGGCCTTTCGTCCCCGCCCTTGGATTTTATTATTATTAAATTGAGTTTATCGAGTTTTGTTTTACAAACTGATTTAAGCTAGCTTTTTCCATTT
>NW_007390519.1:0-1377 GCF_000475195.1 Diaphorina citri | reverse complement strand
AGTATGTACGTACATAGAAATCTATGGTTTGTTTCGAATATTATACTATCATGCATTTTAACTTACCAAGTTTGGTATATGGTGAATCATATAACAATAAGTGACTATACACACGATTGTGTAGAGAGGCATGTTTTCCTCGATGGAAACATGTTTGGTCAGTCTTTTCCGACTGTTTGTAGAAGATGCTGAGGCTGAACTTGTAGAGGTTGTATAGCAAGACTCCCTGCATGGGCGATGTATTGTGGAATAACTTGAAGAGTCAATATCACATCTCGATGTGTCACTCCTGTCAAATAAATTTGCTTCTTCAGGTATCCTCGAGAACTCTCGGATTGACGAGTCCAAAGTATTTGGCAAATTCATTTGAGAGGCACTTAGATTCTTCATAAGTTTCGAATCAGAACTGTTAGTAAACTCAAAATTTGTACTCGGAGACTTCATGAACTCTTCCAATAAGTTCTGTCTGGACCTAATAATATTGGATGTGCTGCAATCACTGATGCTATACCGAATGCCATGGTTTATCCTGGATCTATTGGATGATAACATGGACACATCAGAAACGGCGGATGACAAGTCTGAAGATGAATTCAACAACTGAGTACAATGGTTTTTACTGTTAGCAAAGCAACTATGCTTTGGTGTAGCATCTTTCCGTAAACAATTGGTTAGAAAGCAGATGAAGGATATTACGATGAGAGCTGAGTGTAAAGTGAGCCAGAAGATGACATATCTCTTGTCTGATCTATCAGAGCAAGCGTTCTGTTTTGCAATAACGCCTGCAATTCCTACACAGGTACTTAGAATGAAGAGGCACGTCACGTGATAAATCAAGTGTGACTTGGAGAATGTGCGACGATACAAGTGGTTGTCCATCTTGTTCTGCAGTAAGCTTCCTAATGACAGGGTTGTTAGAAGCCCTGCCTCCATGGTGTGTGAGGTGGTAAAGAGCCATGATAGTCCAGAACACCAGGCAGCTTCCTCAGGCCTCAATAGTTCCAGAACAGTATGAGCAAATGCACCACATTGTTTTAGAATGATTTGTACCAATATGGATACAAAGAGGAGATCCAAGGGCCGCCATTTCTTGCGATGACAATGAAATACTAGTAAAGTCCATGAGAGTGAAACTGCTACAATTGGTGCTAGTATTCCCGTGGCCAACCAGCCCCAAACTTCAGCCTGCATCGCCTTGCATTTTCTGAAAGCAAAAACATTTAACAATCTTGATCAGTATTATTATGGGGCTTTGTAATAATTAATAATGTCGGTTAGGTATTGTATTACAAAAGAACGGAGAAGTTTTAATGTTGACAGCAGGGGAGCATAGGCATAAACAATACTTGGGCTCAAACAAAACTCCGCGGTCGGTGT
>NW_007390518.1:0-1377 GCF_000475195.1 Diaphorina citri | reverse complement strand
CCACATATTTATGTATTTACCTTCCTGCCTATTTATTTTGTTTTATTTATTTATCTACATATTTATGTATTTAGCCATTCCTGCCTACCTATTTAGTTTTATCCTGATAAAAAATCCTGCTTATCACATTTATCACGTCATAACACACGTCTTGTTTGTTTTGAAGAGATTACATAATTGACGCAAAAATCAAATCAATAGATAATACCTAATAATTATTGAGATGATTCAGATTTCCAATTAAAATAGGTACAAACTTATACCTATGTACCTTACCTACCATGTACCTATTTTATACACATAACAATACACAACATATGTGCGTATTTATTTATGGAAATGCCAAGGTGCCATAAAAAGAGCCAAAAATTAAGTAAAATAAAGTTACCTTTAGTTTTGTTTTTCTATTTACCGGGACCAAAATCTGAGTTTAAACCTCGCTTTTGATGAAATTCAGGATAATTGACGCAAAAATCAAATCAATAGATAATACCTAATATTGAGATGATTCAGATTTCCAATTAAAATAGGTACAAACTTATACCTTTGACCCACCATGTACCTATTTTATACACATAACAATACACAACTTATGTGCGTATTTATTTATGGAAATGTCAAGGTGCCATAAAAAGAGCCAAAAATTAAGTAAAATAAAGTTACCTTTAGTTTTGTTTTTCAATTTACCGGGACCAAAATCTGAGTTTAAACCTCACTTTTGATGAAATTCAGGGACGCTACTGAGTTCACTCCCGACCCAACTTTTAGTTTATTAGATAAAGTTACCTTTAGTTTTGTTTTTCTATTTACCGGGACCAAAATCTGAGTTTAAACCTCGCTTTTGATGAAATTCAGGGACGTTACTGAGTTCACTCCCGACCCAACTTTTAGTTTATTACTCGCCTCAGTGAACTCGTTGTTCTCCTTTCACGAGCCGGAGTGAACTCGGGTAGAAAAAAAAGGTCAACGGGAGCGAATTGGTTACTTCGAGCCGGAGTGAACTCGGGTAGAAAAAAAAGGTCAACGGGAGCGAATTCGTTACTTCCCGAAATTTGGTACACATATCACACTCACACATGTGAGACTTTCGTTAATACGGATAAATGGATGTATAAATGATTGAACCATACAGGAAAATCCATTTCATATTGTTAGCTTTACCTTGCATAGGCATACACATTCCGGACATATTCATTATCAGCATTAGAAATTAGAATATCGTTCGTATTAGAATGAGGAAATACGATCAAAGTGTTGAAAATTAGAAGTTAGGAGGTGTCGAATAATTATTTGCCAAAAGTCAGGTCTTAAAATAGACCCTGGGCATGTAGCCTTGACCCAGAATGGGAAATTGAACGGGGAAAAATATGGAGATTT
>NW_007390517.1:0-1377 GCF_000475195.1 Diaphorina citri | reverse complement strand
CATGTGTGGAAGTTTACATCACCTATACATCGCTAATACAAGAATTTGTGCTGTCTGGGTGTCTTCCTTATCTCTTCGATTTCGGGACGATAAGACCTTAGCAGTTACAGTTCCCTCTGTCAAACCTCTTTAAAACATAAAAAAAGGCCATGTAAAAGCTGTAAGTACAGAGTAAACACCGCCTGAATTTTGTTTGAAACGAAGTTTAGGTATATTTTTACTTTCCTTATCCTATAGGAAGGATAGTAATGTAATTACCGCTTTTTGGCGGTTTTCGGTGTAATTTAACAATATCTCGGAAACGGTATAAGCTAGAGACTTGAAATTTGGTATGTAGTTCATAAATGTGACAAGGATGCAACACAAAACGTTTGTTTGAGATGGTTTTGCGCTTGGCGGTATTTTGACCGCTTTTGGACAGATTTCGACCGTTTTTTTGGCGGTTTTCAGCTATAGCGACAAAACCGTTAGAGATATTGTAAAAGTTAGGGTAAAAGAAGACTCAAATAAGCATCATTCAATAGGATAAGGAAAGTCGTGTGATGTTCACACCAGGTTTTTTACATTTACTTGCGACTTACGAGTTATATACTTTTTTATTTACGTCAGATTTGTAAACACAAACAGCGTTGTCTTGTGTTTTTACACTTTACTAACAGGGTAGATCACAAGTTCTGCAACTTATGATAGAAAAACATTTATTTGTAAAAGTATGTAGGTAGGTAGATACGGATATTTTTTTTTTTTTACCTATGTAAAAAAACATCACATTTGTACAGCCTAAACAGTCTTTTCCTATGTTTTCACTAATTACTTACTTCACTTACAGGGTAGTTCATAAGTCCTGCAACAAACTTTGGTTTGATTTTTGGAAAAATTTTATCTAACTCCTTAAAACTAAAAATAGAAACACACTACTATCACGTCACGTGAGATCATGCGGAGTCAGAAAGATGTAGTTCAAAGTTTTCCCATAATATTGTAGGTAATTTCGTTCATCAGATCCACACTGCCCTCACGTCATGTGAACTCACGAAACGTGATAGTAGTGTATTTCTACCGTAACCTGCTTCGATCTGTGTAGCGGTCAAGGCGCTCGCCTGGTAAACGGTATCGAATTTTGCCCTCACTTCCCACTTTTCATTAGAAATTTTATTTTGAACTGGGGGGGACCCACAGGAACTCTCAAAATGCGTCACAAGTCACAAGACTTTCGAACCACCTTGTGTGTGTAGAAGCATTACATTTTCCAAACAGGCTGTAGTCAGGTAACCTTTTTCCTATAAACCTAAATTTAGATTGAAGAGAAAAACAACTTTGAATCACTGAGAGCGTGAGAGAGAGATTACTTTCCTTCCTATAGGATAAGGAAAGTAA
>NW_007390516.1:0-1377 GCF_000475195.1 Diaphorina citri | reverse complement strand
ATTTTCCTTCAAAAGGGAGGGGAAATGAGCTTCAGAAGAGGGGAAATCGTTTAAGATCCCGAAAGAAAAAAATACGAGCTTGCTTCGCTCTGTGCTAAATTGCTTCTCAGTTGCATAATCTCTGTGCTAAATTGCTTGTTCTGAATACAATCTCTGTGCTAAATTCTTAAACTAATTCCTGTATTTTCCTTCAAAAGGGAGGGGAAATGAGCTTCAGAAGAGGGGAAATCGTTTAAGATCCCGAAAGAAAAAAAAAACGAGCTTGCTTCGCTCTGTGCTAAATTGCTTCTCACTTACTTTTTCTCTGTGAAAATTGCTTCTTCCGAATACATATACTCGTAATCTGTGTGCTAAATTGCTTCTTTTGAATAAAATCTCTGTGCTAAATTGCTTATTCTAAGTGTAATCTCCAGCTTCGTGATTAAAGCTCATTAAAAAGTTAAACGAACCAAATGCACAGAGAAGCTGCTTCTATTTTCTACTTCTACTTATTCTATTATTTGTTAGGTTTATATTAGACATCCTATGTAGTAACATGAAGTGTAATCTCCAGCTTCGTGATTAAAGCTCATTAAAAAGTTAAACGAACCAAATGCACAGAGAAGCTGCTTCTATTTTCTACTTCTTCTGCTCTGGTGGGGTTTTGCAAATGGTTTTACGAGTGGGTATTTATTACTCGTAGTTCTTTGCTATGTCTGTTTCTTGTCTTTTTAATTTTCTTCTTCGTGTTCTTCTTCTTCCTCTTCTTCTTTATCTTTTTCATATGCTACTTCCTACTTCTTCTTTTTCTTCTTTTTTTTCGTCTTCTTCTGAAGAGGCTTCTTCGTCTTCTTGTCCTTTTCAATTTGATACTTTTTCTTCGTTTTCTTTTGCTACTTGTTTTTTTTCTTTTTTGTCCTTCTTCTTCTTCTTCTTCTTCTTCTTCTTCTTCACCTTCTTCTTGTCTTTTTTTTCGTATTCTCCTTTTTTCCTCCGCCTCTTTCTCTTTCTCCCCCTTCTTATGTGCAGATTTTATTTTTAAAGCGAATCTGGTGTTTGTAGGATTTGGAAATGTTAGTTATCAATCCCCCGACATTAATCCTTGTCTCTTCGTTTGTTACAGATTTGTTGAAACTGGCTACATTAATACTTACTTATTCCTTATACGAATATTTAGAGGTAAGATTTGAAGCTTTCTATTGTGAAAAGCAAACAGTCAACATAATACCCAGGTATGCCCTCGATTGGTTTCAACAGAGCTACGTAGGTACATATATTAGATTCATACACAATTACACAAACATACAAATACATAATTATGGATCGAAGATTCAAAGGTGCAATAATAATAATAAAACTGTGTCCACACATAGTCGACGTCGCGCCGTTGATCGACGA
>NW_007390515.1:0-1378 GCF_000475195.1 Diaphorina citri | reverse complement strand
AGGTAGGACATAAGAGAAAAGAAGGATGAAAAGGGAGGAAAAGGGTATTAGGCTTTTAGAAAGTATAGGGGGTGAAGAGAACCCCCATTGATAAGTATATTATTTGTTACCAAAGTGCCACTTTTTTCCATTTTGTTCAAGGACACTTGAACTGTTTTTACCACGTGTATACCATTGTAAGGATAGAGAGAGAGAGAGATATGAAGAGAAAGAGAGACTGGAAAAAGAAGAAGAGAGAGAGAATATAGAGGTAAAAAGAGGGAGGCGGAGGAAAAAAGAAATTGAGAGAGAAAAAGAAATAGAGGTTAAGGAGACAGAGAGAGAGAGAGATAAAAAGGAAAGAGAGAGAAAGAGAAAGGTAAGGAGAGAGAGAGAGAGGGAGAGCCATCAATTGCAGGCTCAACCTTATTACAATATCGTTCGTGCAGGCTCTTACTTAATATACTTTACCAGATTGAGGGGGGAGAGGGAGGAGAGGAAAGAGGAGGAGAGGAATAAAAAGAGTAGAGGAAGAAGAAGAAGAAGAAGAAGTAGTAGTAGTAGAAGGAAAAGAAGAAGAACAACAAGAACAGGAAGAAGAAGAAGAATAAGTAGAAGAAGAAGAAGGAAAAGAAGAAGAACAAGAAGCAGAAGAAGAACAACAAGAACAAGAAGAAAAAGAAGAAGAAGTAGAAGAAGAAGGAGTAGAAGGAAAAGAAGAAGAAGTAGAAGAAGAACAAGAAGAAGAACAAGAAGAAGAAGGAGTAGAAGGAAAAGAGTGCAATATGAAGAAGAGAAAAGACGAAAAGGGGCGAAGAGGAAGAAAAAGAGTGGAATAGTAGAAAAACGGAAGGAGAAAAGATAAGGGAATGAGGAGGAGGAGAAGAGGGAGGAGGAGGGAGAAGGAGTAGAAGAAGAAGATGAAGGAAGGAAGAGGAGGTAGGGTAAAGGGAATGAAGAAGAGGGTGTAAGAATTGAGGGAAGAGGAGAAGAGAGAAAGAGGTGAAGAAGGAGGAACTAAAAGAGTTGGCGAGGGGAAAATGGGAGGAGGAAGAAGAAACGATGGATAAGGAGGTAAGAAGAAGAATAGGAAAAGAAGGAGGGGCATGTTACGACTTTCTTTGTTTTTTATAGAAAGTCGTAAGAAAATTGCAAGCAGCTTGTCTTAACAAAGTCGTAACAAAATAACGGCCTCGTCTGCAGTTGTCTACACTAAACTTGTCTACAAAATTACAAATTGAACTTTTTCCTTGTATAAATTAGAAAGTTAGTTATGTAGAAAACTATGTTATATATTTTTATTATTAAAATGAAAAAAAAGCGAGAAGAAAAGAAAAAGAGGAAGAAGAAAAAAAAGAAGAAGGAGAAGAAGAAGAAGAAGGGAAATGTCAGATCAAAA
>NW_007390514.1:0-1378 GCF_000475195.1 Diaphorina citri | reverse complement strand
ATGTGCTTACGAGTACAAGAATATCCTATAATTTGATAAGTTGTGATTTTCATCGGAATGGCAGAATAATTTATTTGTATGAGACAATTAGATAAAGCCAGAGAATGAGATTTGGAAGAGAGAGGCAACAAGCTGGGTCCGTCCCTCCGGGAATTTTTTAGCCCTTGGTTTATTCGATCGTGATTAGAGAAAATCAGTACCTATGTACCTACCTAATTTGTGAAAAATACTTATTATGCCCAGATCAAGTGAGTATAAAGTGAGGTTATGTTAAGTTATTTTAGAGAATTAGAAGAGATATGGTGAAATCTGTGGTGAAATTTTGGTGAAATCTGTGATCTATGGTAATGATTTAAAATCAAGACTAGAGCCCGTTCTCCCTTTATTCCCAATATAAGGCTCAAGTCACCCATCCATTTATTAATAATATGTGTGTTTTCTTGCCAGAAACACAACATTGTTTGAAGTTCTGAACCCTTTCATACCAAAATTACCTTAGGCCAGCCACTCACTATCAGGTTTCAGGTCGACCTCACAGGTGAACCTGATCAGGTGTACCTGTCAGGTGTACCTGACATACATAATCTCAAGTGGTCCGCGAGATTTTTGGTTTATCAATAGTGGTCCGCCAATTCTAAAAGGTTAAGAACCCCTGGTCTAATGAGTCGAATCCTAAATGTAACTCACTCTTCAACTCCCTATAGGTATAGGAATTTGAGATCTGACTCATTGAGTACCTACTCTGATTAGTCCGCTGAAAAGAGTTGGTAGTTCATTATCATAACTTACTCACTCTTCAACTCTTTACACACATTTATAATATCTACTTACATAGCTACATTACACCTCTAATATCTATGTACATAATTACATTACATCTCCAATATTTACACTGGTTCCTAATAATCATGCGGGTATATTCCACTTTGCTTCAGGCTTCAAGTTAGATGACCGTTCGGAAATTTTACAAAACCCATTAACTTTTGGCAATCAGGTGAAATTCCTCTTTACTTGGAATGGATTGATGTGACAATGACCAATGACTTGGGATTTCGTGTTAGCTTCATTAAGAGTCCGAGGTTCAAGTACTGACCGTTTGGAAATTTTACAAAACCCATTAACTTTTGGCAATCAGGTGAAATTCCTCTTTACTTGGAATGGATTGATGTGACAATGATCAATGACTTGGGATTTCGTGTTAGCTTCATTAAGAGTCCGAGGTTCAAGTAACCCATAGATATCATTAATAGTGGAAGATTTTTGCAACCGGATCATTGTCAAACTCATTATCAAGTAGACAGAAGGTAGTATTAGGCCAGCCACTCACTGTCAGGTTAGACCTGACAGGTACAGCTGAAACGGTCTGATAGTGTGTGTG
>NW_007390513.1:0-1378 GCF_000475195.1 Diaphorina citri | reverse complement strand
AAAGTCTTTTGTACATAAAAGAGTTGAAATTTGCTACTTATCTTTTCTGACAACCTATAGGTACATAGAACTATTCATGTAACTATCATTGCATCGCACTTAAGATTTGCCCTAGGAAACCTACCTAGATTTACCCTTTGTAGCTTATGTACCTACGGGATTTACCCTAGATTCCCTAGAACACCCAATAGAATCAACCCCATTGTCAATTGCTCTATTGTCACTATCGGTACCCATAATGAATTACCCAGCGATTTTATGGTAGGTACCCACAAGAAGTATGTAGCTAAGCTTCTTGTGATGTTACTCTCTTTTGTGATAAGAACAATTATAGGGAACGCCTTCAGTCTCATGTAGGTACGTCCTTTTTTGGACGTGCTTGAACTTTATGTCCGTTTTTGGACTGAACTTTACTTCCGTTTTCGGCTTTGTGGACGTGTTTCAACATGGTAGTGTAGACCTGGGTTCGCTTGAGTGAAGATTTAATGATGTAATAATGAAATTATACAACCACTACACCTACTAAAGTGTCAACTCAGTGTAAGTGAAGATACGTCAGCCTTATCTACCAATCTACCTCCCCTGTACTAATGCAGTTTGCTGCAGGGGGGCAGCTACCTAAGTACACGGTACACACGTTGACAATTTATGTGTCCGTCCACAGAAAAATAGTTAACTCTCTCTCCTGTCCTGACAAAAAAAAAGTTTCAAATTAAATTAGGGAAGAAAAACACGACGAGGTAGGTAACAATATTTTTTCCCCGCAGCCATAATTTTGATTGATGATTCATCCCACGGTCCTACTTCTGCGTCAGGGAGTTTTCCACTTTCGAAAGTTTCCTAACTGCGTGAATGTGAGGGGGTGTAAAAAAGGGAAAAAAGTAAGGCGAGAGGGAACGGAGTACAGAGGGACGAAGAAAAATCCCTTTTTTAAAGCTTTCTTGCTTTTCTCGCGGGAAAAATCCCACGCGATGGCGTAGTTTTCAAGTTTTCTGCGGGCAGGAAGAGAGTTACTGGCAAAAGTACACACATCTTGATTGATGATTCATCCCACGGTCCTACTTCTGCGTCAGGGAGTTTTCCCTCTTGTCTAAAATGGTGTTCAAATAAGTTAGACAAATAAGTCATCCCCCCTACCTAATTTACCTATAGGTATTTGTATTGACACTATACGGTGCAAATTATATTGTGTTTGAGTGTTTCTAATAATTTTCAATGGAGGCAAACTGAAACCGGACTTTTTATAAGACTTTTTTTATTCAGTGACTGGCTTTTCACTTTTGTGACCTCAAGACTGGGAATACTTACCTATCATGGCTATGATACCTAATAACCTTCGTTTTTGGTAAGTGATAAATATTACCTAGGTATTAAAATA
>NW_007390512.1:0-1378 GCF_000475195.1 Diaphorina citri | reverse complement strand
GCTACGCCGAGCAAGGCCAATAAATGGATGGGTGACTTAAACATTATATTGGAAATAAAGGGAGAACGGGCTCTAGTGTGATTTTAAATCATTACATGAAAGTAAAATCAAAAAATCAAATCAAGAATGATAATAAACTGAATATTAAACAAATTATCATTACATGAAAGTAAAATCAAAAAATCAAATCAAGAATAATAATAAACTGAATATTAAACAAATTAGGTAGGTATACTTACATTGAAAGTAAAATTAAAAAATCAAATCAAGAATGATAATAAACTGAATATTAAACAAATTAGGTAGGTACATAGGTATTCTTTAACCACGATCGAATAAACTACGGCCTAAAAAATTCCCGGAGGGACGGACCCAGCTTGTTTTTCCTGATTAGTATTCTACTTGAGTTGAGAGCTTAGTGTGCACTAATTATTATTCCAGTTAAATTAGGTAGGTACATAGGTATTCTTTAACCACGATCGAATAAACTACGGCCTAAAAAATTCCCGGAGGGACGGACCCAGCTTGTTCAATTTGCATTATAATTTTATTCCGCTTTCCTTTTTTTCCCGTTTTCATTTTTTAAAGAAAAAATTAATGCCATCATCATTATTCTCCCTCCTCTCTTTATTATATAATTTTGGCCAAATGTTGAATAAATATTGATAAAGTAACATCTGGTCTGAAATTCATGACGGTATAAGAATGAACAAATAAGATTAGAATTCTGATTGTCCTTGTGTACAAATACTTTAGTGGATTGTTATAGTTTAAGATTTGAAAAACATATGAGACCAGGCCTTCCTCTTTTCCCTCTCATCTCCCTAGAGGCCATTGTCTGACAACATGGACGTGGGACGAGGCAGAGGAGATTGCCAACTGGTGGTGGTGGAGGTGGTGAGCAATGAAATATGCTTCGTCTGTTTCCCCCACTTTGAGTTATGGAAATACGATATGCACTGACTTTTCTGCCTAGAAAAATGTAAGCTGTGAAATAGAGTCATACGCTAGATGGAGCTTACAGTTTTAGGTTCCTATCAAGTCCTTATTCCCATCTTTTCCAAGTTACATTTTCAAGTCTTTCAAAGGCTCTTTCCAACAGATAACCCTGATTTCTCACAGCTGCAGCTCACTAAAAGAAGGCTGTAGTATTATTCCCGTAGTATACTTTCGTATTCTTCCTGTGGTAATGTTTTTATATTAATACTACCGAGATACTGAGGGATTTTGGTCCTCGCCAGGAAATTTTAGCACCTTTACACATAGTGTGGATAATGTTGCAAAAGAGAACTCAAACTTACACTTTTCTAGCACTCTGGAGAGCTTTATTCAATGGTCTTTGTGATCTGTTCATCTTTTCACCGTTAAAGGGGAAACC
>NW_007390511.1:0-1378 GCF_000475195.1 Diaphorina citri | reverse complement strand
CAGTACTGCATATACATATACCAAATGAGAAAATTCTGGCCAGAATTGTGAAGTTACGGAGTCAGTCTTCGTTCACCTTTTCAAATAAATGTCTTTTTCCTTGTTTCCCAAAAATAGAGTTTCTTCTTACAATTTAGAATGGAATCATTAGATTTATCAGTAATTAAACAACGTTGCGCGTGGTTAGAATCCGGACTGGTGACCATCTGGGCAATCGGATACTGCTGGCTTTTCCCGGCCTTACGCAGGCCAGGTGAGGTTAAATTGAGGAGGCGAGTAGCTTGTCGCCGAAAGGTGGGTAAAACCCGTCACTAAAAACCTTTAGTTTTAAATTTACCTACTTAGGAGTGACACAGTTTAAACTCCATATTATAAAGAAACAAAACGTTTTCAAAATGGTTACTAAGCTGTGTTATTTCTTAACCGACTGTTCACTGTTAGGGTAAAGGGACTCATTTGTTTCAAAGTAGCACTGTGAAACTAATGACTACCACCAGCGTTTTACAATGCTGACCATTTATCGTCACGAACATTGCTGAAAATTCTATTTTGAGGTCGGGGGAAATCTATTGTTCATTCCTTCGCGGTCGCGTGAGGAAAGAAAAATTTCAAAAGCATGGTGACTGTTCAGAATTCCATACCTTAGCTGCCAAGGTCTTATCGTCCTAAAAGCGAAAGAGAGAAGGAAGACGGGATTGGAGAAAACCAGCCGTTCCGAGAACGAGCCTTATCTGTTTAGGATGAAATCCGCCTTGGGCGGAAATCGAACCCACGACCTAGCGCTTACAAGACAGACGCGCTACCCTCCAATCTAACTAGGCTGGCAGTTGTCGTCACGAACATTGCTGAAAATTCTATTTTGAGGTCGGGGGAAATCTATTGTTCATTCCTTCGCGGTCGCGTGAGGAAAGAAAAATTCCAAAGCCAGCGACAAAAGCATGGTGACTGTTCAGGATTCCATACCTTAGCTGCCAAGGTCTTATCGTCCTAAAAGCGAAAGAGAGAAGGAAGACGGGATTGGAGAAAACCAGCCGTTCCGAGAACGAGCCTTATCTGTTTAGGATGAAATCCGCCTTGGGCGGAAATCGTACCCACGACCTAGCGCTTACAAGACAGACGCGCTACCCTCCAAGCTAACTAGTTAAGTAAAAGCTCTGGATAGATTCGTAGAAGCTTAACCCTCCAATATTTAGAGCTGTTTTCCCCTACACCTAAGGCCAGCCACTGACTATCAGGTAGACCTGACAGGTACTGCAGAAAAGGTCCAGATGTCAGGTCTACCTGATATCTGATGAGCACACACACACACTATCAGGTAGACCTGACACCTGATAATGAGTGGCTGGCCTAAGCCTAGGAGTGGGCTTTTTGTGTATGA
>NW_007390510.1:0-1378 GCF_000475195.1 Diaphorina citri | reverse complement strand
GATGTGAGTTCTTTTTTTTTCAGCACACAGACAGACAGATAGACGGACAGACAGACAGAAGGACGAACTGGAGAAAGATCTAACTGATATTTGAGTCCTCTAGGGACAAAGATCCAAAGATCCTCTCAGCAGGAGAAAACCTAGTTTGAGAGAGAGGAAAAAATATAAGAAGCATTTGCTGGAGAAAACTTCAAATTAGATTATTCACTCGTTCCTCTTTCTCTATTGGAAATGACAGAGGAGGAGGAGGAGGAGGAGGAGGAGGAGGAGAACAAGGGAGATACTTTGTCAATATTTCTTAACTTCACATTGAAAGAAAGGAAAGGGGGAGAGATGGAGAAGAGTACTAAGATACATATGGAGGGGGAGAGAGAAAGAGGAGGAGGAGAAGGAAAAAGAGTGTGGGAGGGAGGGGGAGATAGAGAGATGAACAGAGAGCATGAGGGGGAGAGAACAAGAAGATAAAGAGAGGGACGGAAAGACGGAATGAGATAAAATGGGAAAGAAAGGAGAAGAGAGTGGAAAGGGAGGATATGTAAGGTTAGGGGGGGGGGTTGAGTGTGTTAGTGGGAAACTAACCTTTCGATATGAACTGTGAAGTGGAAAGTTCCACTTCTTTCTTGGTTTTGTCCCTTTTTACTTTCCTTATCCTATAGAAAGGAAAGTTGTGCATCTCCTACTGTTCCTTCTGAATGTCGTTCTTCAGCAGTTCCTACTGAAAAAAAAAATAATAATAATAATAATAATAATAAAATAATAATAATAAAGGGCCGTTTACACCAGTACCAATCTCCTGGGTTTTCTATTTCTGTGTGTACCTTTGCCAAAGATGAAGTCATGCCATTATTTATACAGGGTGGTTCGTGATTTGCGAACCACGCTTATATCTTAGAAACGGCTGGGGATTAAGGAATGAAATAAACGGCATCATGTAGATGAAATTTTGATTATTAAAATGGCTTTTTTTAAATTTGCAATTTTTTTTGCAAAATGGCCCATTTTTTGCCAAATATAGGTCACTCTTATGGGAACCCCCATTTTTTATTTGATTTTTGGAATCAGCATAAAATTTTAATTGAAAAAATGTATTCACTCGAAAAAATTTGCTCTACAAAAATTCTGTACACTGTGAGAAAGAAAAACAATTTCTTAATTCTTTCTTTAGTTTTTGTATTATTCACTTAACAATTTCAACAACAACAAACAAATTTATAAAAGCTGTTCAAAATGAGATCCATTTGTTTGTACACAGTAAGGCATTCTTCGCTCTAACTCAGGACCAACTGCATTGTTTATCATGTCTGGGGTCACTGATGCACACAAAATCGCGATTTGTGCAAATTTTTGTAGAGCAAATTTTTTCGAGTGAATACATTTT
>NW_007390509.1:0-1378 GCF_000475195.1 Diaphorina citri | reverse complement strand
GCCAACCAGTAGTTCAGAGAAATGTAGAACTTACTCAGAAGAAGAAAAAAAGAAATCTCAAGGGGTCCCCAAAGGCCCGATTGCCTTCAATCTAATGAGACCTTTATTAGGTTTTAAACTTGATTACCTTATTTTATAATTATTGACTATGGTTCTTTGTTACGGATTTTGTTTCACCAACCCGAGTTTCGCCTCACTCGTAGGCTTTTTCAAGATGAGAAATCCAGAGAAATTTTGCTCAAGTTATTCAGAAGGATGTCACAAGTCACAACCGATTCTAATCTTGTCGAATGCCTTGGGAAGATCTGGTACCTACTGTAAACAATTTTGAATATTGGCGGGAAACTATCTTCATGATATATCCATGTTTAGCATATGGCGTGGAATCATGTAATGCTATTTGTGCCACTATTGACACGTGGGTTCCGTGGTGTAGTGGTTATCACGTCTGCTTTACACGCAGAAGGTCGCCAGTTCGATCCTGGCCGGAATCACATTTTTTGCAGTTGTTTTTTTTATTATTTTTTAACAGCAAGCTATCAGAGGTAGACAGACTCCAATTTTAAGTATTTTTTTTAGTGTTCATAAAAATAATAAAAAAGAAAATCATGTGAAAATAAAAATAGGTTTCATCACGGTATTTTAATACAATTGACAAAAATATTACGCGGTCGGTAGGATTCGAACCTACGCTCCCAGAGGGAATCTGATTTCTAGTCAGACGCCTTAACCACTCGGCCACGACCGCTTGATGAGATATGGGGAGAAATTAGTACGTTATAAATGTGAGGTGAGCGCGCAGACTCTAACCTCAAAACTAAACACGTGGAGAACACTTAACGGCAACGTCGCGTTGCCTCGCGCCTATCAGCTGCGAGTTGTCTTTACTTCTTTCAGTTTTTGTCATTTTTCTTTTTCATCAGTAAATCAGTATCATCAGTTTGATTTTAGTTAATTTAGTTCCAGCTTTCTTTTTCGTCAGTTTGATTTCAGCGGATATAATTTGTGCCATCAGAATCAAATTTGAGATTATCGGTGTAACCAATGATTTCTGCCTAGATTGCTGTCTTTAGTTTTTAGTTCTGACAAATATTTTGGTACTTTTTTGAGTGAATTTCTTTTACTTAGGTATTCTTTCAGTTTCTGTGTTCGTAGTTATGTGTTTTAGTTTTAGTGTAAGTTTGGTACACAAAACGTTTATTTCACGGATGAAGAATCAAGGATGCAGGGGGGCCAGCCTAGTAAACTTGGTTGGTAGCGCGTCTGCCTTGTAAGCGCCAGACTGCGGGTTCGATTCCCGCCCGAGGCGTATTTTATCCTGAACGGATAATGTTCGTTCTCGGAACGGCTAGCTTTTTTTGTAGCTTTCAAGAAGTTA
>NW_007390508.1:0-1378 GCF_000475195.1 Diaphorina citri | reverse complement strand
ACTTTGCACAAGAACTTGTTGGTTTATTGAACACAGAAAAGGCACTAGGAATAGTAAACTAGTTTACCCTGAAACTAGAAAAAAGGAAAGCCTCCGGAGAGGGAAATTGGTAACAATTTTCAACTTGGAAAAAAAGCCGTCGTCTCGGAAAATTCGAAGTCCACTAAACCCACAAAAAGGTGATTTTTAGGTTAGGATTTTGCAGCACGTATTTTATAATTAAAATGGACGCGTAAGGCGCTTTCACACGGAGGTCGCCACATCACTCTCCCCCTTACAAGGTGATTTTTAGGTTAGGATTTTGCAGCACGTATTTTATAATTAAAATGGACGCGTAAGGCGCTTTCACACGGAGGTCGCCACAGATTTATCCCACTTGTAATCAGACAGAATATGGAGTCAGCTTTCACAAAGGAACAAAAAACTGATGCAAGTTTTCATGACAAAGATACATTGACTGTATCAATCACCTCTGAGTCATAGTAATAAAATACAGTATTAGCAATAACTTACTACATTGGGTGTCAACTGTTTCCAGTCTCTTATCAATAAATTGTACTGTACATATTCAAGATACCTAATTTACTTTGAGGACAAAATTCTAATCTTGGATTGTAATAAATTTTGTATCCTCCTGATTTCTAGGCAAGTAGCTGGACTACTGCATCACCTGTCCACCTCTATGTAGGAGGCACTTACTGACCAACCACCCTGTAGTCTCTACTACAAATAAGTGTATGAAATAGTACTAATAATATAAAGGTGAAATACTGCACCAATGTTAACCCTCTGTGTGCTATAACTTCTTACTCTGAATAGTTTATCTTTGTGCTCCTCCATTATCAAGTTATCTATCTCCCGCACCAAATTTGGTGATAAAGCAAATCAAGCAAAATTTTGTAAACATTTGAATCCATTTTGAATTTTAATTTTTTGAAAAAACAAATTTTGAAAACTTTCAAAACTTATAATTTTGATAACAAACACCTGTTGATTTATTTGATCTCTCAGTACCTAAACTTATTCAACTTGAATTTAAAGTTTAAATTTAAACCAATTTGTTAGTTTTTGTTAGTTTGAGCTTTGTTCTTTAAATTTATTGTGTTTTGTTTAGTAATTGATTACCTACCTACCCATTTGATCTTGTGTTTTTGCATTTTGCACCCAAGTACTATACCTATTTTTACTGAGTAAATAATTTAACTTTGAGCTTTGTAAGTAATTAATTATTTGAAATACCTACCTTTAGTAAGACATCTTGTTTTTTCTTAGGATTTAAAGAATTGGGGTTAGGATCAAGTTTCTCATAACCTTTTATTACCGTAGGTTCTCTTATCAAACAAGTACCTACCTACCTACTGAATAGTTTTTTTTTTTT
>NW_007390507.1:0-1378 GCF_000475195.1 Diaphorina citri | reverse complement strand
TAGAACTCCATTCCTTCTCACTTCCTATTTACAACTATTCCTTCTTACTTCCTTTACTTTCAATCAATTCTTCCTTCCTTCTTTGTTTCTTTCAGTACCAAATACATTAGACCTTGTTGCGAGATAAAAGGGATTCTCATCAGTCTCATTCCGGTAGTATAAACAGGGTATATTCTCTTCTCTTCAATTCTATTCTGTTCCTCCCTAGAACTATTATTTCTTACTTCCTAACTTCCTAACCTATTTACTTTGGACTTATTCTTTATTCTTTCTAATACTTCCTAGAACTATTCTTTACTTTGAACCTGCTCTTTCTTACTTTCTACAACTCTATTCTTACTTCCCTCCTGTATTTATTTTGAACCTCTCAAATTAGAGAGTATGACGCGAAGTCTCTTGACGCAAACTGTGTTCTGGGAACAAGGAGACTGACAAAATCCCCCTCAAAATAACCCAACGTACCTAAAGAAGGCAATAATGACAAAAGTCAACAAACAAGCGGAGGAAAAAAAGGCTGTGAGAGAGAAAAAAAAAGTTGTAAATTGCACCCCGATACCAAAGATAGATAATATTTTCCGTTCGAAATAAGTGATTAGTTTTAATTATCTAGGTACAACATTCCCAAGTTTAACATAATTTCCATTAGGTAGGTATAGGTACCTTAAGGAGGTGTCAGAAAGTAGTGGCTCATAAGCTACAGACACTGGACAAGACCTGCTGCTAGCAAATGATGCGGCAATTCAAGTTGCAGAGTGATAGAAGAGGAGTATCCGACACGGTCATTGGCCAAAGTCGACTCGGAAAGTAAAGTAAGTCAGAAATTCTAGGGAATCCCTTAAAATTCCACTTTTTGAATACCAAGGCATTCTAGATAATTTATACACAAAGGAGCGGAAGAATGCTCTTTGGATTCTTAAGGCGGAGTTGTTCACTGCCTTTAAGGTTCAAGGCCAGATACACACGGTACGATTTTTCCGTACGATCAGGCTATATGAATGTATGATAAATAGGTCGTATTATCGTGCAATAGTTTGAAATTTCCGTACTGTGTGTGTGTCAGGCAAAACCGGTGCGAATTATCATTCGATCTGATTATGAAAAATCGTACCGTGTGTATGTGTGTACCAGGATTAATATTTTCCAAGGATCGTTCCTGTAACGCAAAGTATCACAAGAGAAGTTCCGGTCTACTGTACACCATGACATAGAAAAAGTTCAACTTTCCATTCTACATTTTTCCCTCCTACATCTTCTTCTTCTTTTCTCCTCCTCCACTTTCTCCTTTCGTTCCTCCTCCTCTTGCTCATCCACCCTCTCCTCCTTTACCTCCTTCTTCTCCTCCTTCGCTAGAGAAAGGGTGTGAAGGAGAAGAGAGAGA
>NW_007390506.1:0-1378 GCF_000475195.1 Diaphorina citri | reverse complement strand
CCTGTAAATAAAACTGGGGCGCCAAGTCCGATCGATTTAAGTAACTTTCCAGTACTAGGAAATTCCAAGAACAGTAGCTCAAGTACGAAAAGGCAAGCTACTGCTCCCTCGAGCACGGGCGATTTCGGCCCGACGCGTACTGTAACTGTTGGTAAGACTGATATTTTAGATTATAATTCTTCCTGTACTCAATTCGATACGAGTGTACTTAATTTTAATAGTAGACACGATAGTACAAATAGGTGCAAAGGCACACCGAGTACGAGGAACACAGATGTACTTAATACCAAAGAACGAGTGTCCAGTGGACATGAGACTGTTAATCATTCCGGAGCGAACCTTCCTAGAAATGCCTTTCACACGCATGTAGACAGAGTAGATGTAGCCAAAGCCAATGTCCCAACAAGTGAAACTAAAGGTAACCTTCCGAAAGATACTCATCCTCATACCGGATCAATCCTTCCTATTACCGCGCCTCACAGTCCTGTAGATGCCCAAAAGCGGCTAACCGTTGTCCCGATGAAGCCATCTCAACCGGACACCATCCACAAGGCAATCGCCTTTATGGATTTTTCTTTTTTTGCTCAACGCTGTCTTAGCTTAATCGGGGAAACTGTTTTGAGAAACGCAGCCTGCTACTATATCTACAAAGCTATTGCCTGTGGGCCTACAAGTGTTTACATCTCTTAAGCTTGGTTTATTGTTCATTTCATGTTTATTGAAAACTCGGCACACCTCTGCCCTACCCCTTAACTCTAGGTATGGTATGCCACAGAACAATGGAGTCTCTATGTGGAAATATGTCGGGCTCGGCTTGTTTGTGTCTAAATTATGAAACTAAAGGTAACCTTCCGAAAGATACTCATCCTCATACCGGATCAATCCTTCCTATTACCGCGCCTCACAGTCCTGTAGATAAAGTAGATGCAACCGAAGCCAATGATCCACCTACTAAACGTATTTTTCCTAACGATGCTCCTCACACGACTGAAGACAA
This sequence comes from Diaphorina citri, assembly GCF_000475195.1. Lineage (NCBI taxonomy): Eukaryota > Metazoa > Arthropoda > Insecta > Hemiptera > Psyllidae > Diaphorina > Diaphorina citri. The sequence goes on along the minus strand of NW_007390506.1, from coordinate 381 downwards.
AGAAGATCCTATTAAAGCCAATGATCCAACAAGTGAAACTAAAGGTAACCTTCCTATTGATCTTACTTATCCTCACAGTTCTGTAGATAAACAAGATCCTACCAACGCCAATGATCCAAATAACAGTCAAACGAAAGCCTCCTCACACGACTGAAGACAAAGAAGATCCTATTAAAGCCAATGATCCAACAAGTGAAACTAAAGGTAACCTTCCTATTGATCTTACCCATCCTCACAGTTCTGTAGATAAACAAGATCCTACCAAAGCCAATGATCCAAATAGTCAAACGAAAGCAGACAGTAAAACTAAACTAGAAAAGTTCACAGAGAACAACAACCGGCCTTGTAAAAATCCCACCAACAGCAGTCAGCCGACCAAAA
>NW_007390505.1:0-1379 GCF_000475195.1 Diaphorina citri | reverse complement strand
AGTGGGTTCTGTAATCTCTCTCTCTCTCTCTCTCTCTCTCTCTCTCTCTCTCTCATCTCTTCCTCTCTCTCTCCTTCCATCTCTCTTTTCCTCTTTTTTATTTCTATTATTTCTTATTTTCTCACCCTCTCTCCTATTGTCCTATCAGACCACCCAGTAATTTCCAATTTGTCTTTTTTTCCATTATTTTTGTTATTATTATTTAATTAAAATTTTGATCGTATTAAATTAAATTATAAAATTCAATTTTATTTATGTCCCTATTGATTTAAATTCCTATCTAGAACCAACCAATATAGGGAGAGGGTAAAGTAGGTGCCACTACCACCAACAGATCGGTTAGGTACCTAACTACCTATTTAAAGGTCTGGTGCCTAAGTAAGGAAATGTGGAGTAATGGTTGATAAGGAAATTGAAATTATAAAATTCAATTTTATTTATGTCCCTATTTATTTAAATTCCTATCTAGAACCAACCAATATAGGGAGAGGGTTGAAGTAGGTGCCACTACCACCAACAGATAGGTTAGGTACCTAACTATTTATAGGTCTGGTACCTAAGTAGGTAAATTGGTAAATGTGGAGTAATGGTTGATAAGGATATTAAAGAGGAGAGAGAGTGAGAAAGAAGAAAAAAAAGAGAAAGAAAGAAATGGTTCGGAGGTAAGTAGGGCAACCGCTTATGCACCTACTATTTAAAGAGAGAGAGAGAGAGGAAATAGTGTGAGTGAGATAGAATACGAGAGAAGGAGGGAGAAATAAACCCAAAGAAAGAGGGAGGAGAGAGAAACAGAGGGAGGGAGATCAAGGATACCAACAGATAGGTTAGGTACCTACCTAACTATTTAAAGGTCTGGTACCTAAGTAAGGAAATGTGGAGTAATGGTTGATAAGGAAATTAAAGAGGAGAGAGAGTGAGAAAGAAGGAGAAAAAGAGAAAGAAAGAAATTGTTCGGAGGTAAGTAGGGCAACCGCGTATGCACCTACTATTTAAAGAGAGAGAGAGGAAATAGTGTGAGTGAGATAGAATAAGAGAGAAGGAGGGAGAGAAACCCAAAGAAAGAGGGAGGGAGATCAAGGATGAGAGAGAGAGAGAGAGAGATAAACCTAAGGAGAAGGAAGGGAAAGAGTAAGAGAGGGTGGGCAAGGGAGAAAGAATAAGAAGGAGGGATAAAGAAAGAGAGAGGGAGGGAGAGAAAGGGAGAGATAAAAGGAAATAGTCACAAGCTGTGCTAAACGTGTTTTCTTGGATAAATAATATTTTTTATTATTTTATTATCACTCCCCTCCCTCCTATCTCTCCTCTTTATTTCCCTTCTACTCTTTCTTCCCTCTTTCTCTTTCCCTTCATCTCCCCTCCTTACACCTTCTTCCCCTCTC
>NW_007390504.1:0-1379 GCF_000475195.1 Diaphorina citri | reverse complement strand
TATTGGGAACAGTTCCATGAACGGAACTGAACGGTTGGAACTTATTCCCTAAAGTGAACCGATCTTTGCCACCTCTAATGAGAAGCAAGATAGAAGATAGAGTCGAAACAAGGCAAGATAGAGATAGAAATATTGTCAGGACACAAAATGAACATTTTTTTCAAGTGCGTCAACAAGAATCTACCTACCTACTTATCTTATCATTTATCATTTATTAGGTGATTCCAGACCCGAAATCGAAATCATTAACAATTTTTGGTTGCTCTTATATTTCCAAACGTTCGTCTATTGTGCCAATTCCATTTTGCCAGTTAATCTGAGCGCACGGCAGTGCGCCAGGCCAAGTTCCAGTAAGCACGCCTGTGTATCTTTACACGAACCGATTCGGCAGGTTTATCTCACCTTCATAGATCGGCTTCTTCTAGAGATAAACTTTTGAAATTCAGGGCACATGTTTAGGTAAGGTATATAAACATGCCTTGAAAATTTGAGCTCTTAATACGTAGTGCGCCAGGCCAAGTTCCAGTAAGCACGCCTGTGTATCTTTACACGAACCGATTCGGCAGGTTTTTCCCACCTTCATAGATCGGATTCCTCTAAACATAAACTTTTGAAATTCAGGGCACATATTTAGGTAAGGTATATAAACATACATTGAAAATTTGAGCTCTTAATACCAAGTAGTTCCGGAGATATAGTGGCGCAAAAATCGTATTTTTTTTTACTCATTCACTCTCTCACTCACTCATCAAAATGATTAGGCACTTCACGATGTCGTAGAAACTTGAAATTTGGCAGGATGGTAGGTTTTGATGAGTAAGTAAAGGCAAAAATCTGAAAATCAACAAAAGTTGCACTGGGCTCCGCCCATAGGCCGAAATAACCGCTTTTTGGCGGTTTTCACTAAATGGTTAGAGATATCGAAAAAGTTATGAGAGTAGACCCCCTTACTCATTCACTCATCAAAATGATCAGGCACTTCCCGATGTCGTAGAAACTTGAAATTTGGCAGAATGGTAGGTCTTGATGAGTAAGTAAAGGGAAAAATTTGAAAATTGGCAAAATTTCCACCGGGCTCCTCCCACAGGCGGAAATAACTGCTTTTTGGCGGTTTTCACTAAACGGTTAGAGACATCAAAAAAGTTATGAGAGTAGACCCCCCCAAAACCATACCTAAAACCCCCAAATTAGTAGTTTTTATTTCCTTTCGGCTTTCACGTTTAATTACTTATTTATTTGAGAAGGAAAAACATAGCCAAGTTGAAATCGAGAGAAGGTTGAAGGAGCAGCATTTCAGCAGACACGAAAAACTGGGAATGCAGACTTGGCCTTAATTTCTGATCTCACCACTTTTATAGGCCGACATTTTTGGATAGGAA
>NW_007390503.1:0-1379 GCF_000475195.1 Diaphorina citri | reverse complement strand
CCATGTGAGGGGAGGTAGTGACCTTGAATGAACCGCGCTGAGGTTAGCGGTTAGATGTTAAATAAAATGCACCTAATGCGACATCTCCACTAATATGTTTTACGTTGCACATTGCATACTCAAATAGATACACGGCGTTCATACAAATTGAAACGTTCTTATCAGTCAGTTTTACTCTTGGTGATCTCAGATACCTCAAAATTATGTACCTACCTATTTATATGAAACGTAGTGAAGGCCTAGAAAATACCAGCCTAGTTAGATTGAAGGACATTATCACGCCTGCTTTGTAAGCACTAAGTCACAGTTTTAATTACCGCCTGAGGCGAACTTATTCCCGATAGGGTTCGTTCTCGGAAAGTCTTTCTTCTATCCTGTCCCCTTCTTTTCATTTTAGGAAAGACGAAACCTCCATTATTACAGTTTCCTCTGTAGATGTTTAACAAAAGAATGAGAAAGAAAAGAAAAATAGAGAAACGCGAAAGAAAGAAATTAAATTGTAGCCTTGCTCTTTATAAAAAAACCACCTATCTCAAGAGAAAGATTATTAAGTTTGTAATTATGTATCTAGACGAGAGAAAAAAAAATCGTAGATTGGAATGAACACTATACAAATGTTATGAAATAATAAAATGGATGATAACTAGTTTTCCATTATCTTAACCAGAGAGGCGGTGGTTAGCGGAGGTACGAGGTACCTAGTTTAATTAGTTCAAGGGAAAGCTAATCAAAAGCCACAAGCACCACCACAATAACCACTACCAAGTATACTGTTCCGTTTCTCAATTCACCTACCAATATTTTGACCAAGTTTACGTTAGCAGATAAATCTTTCAGATTAATACCGATGATTTATGATTCATATCTGAAGGTTGTGAGGACACTAGGTATACGAATTTTGTGATATTGCAATCAGATAAACAAAAGTGAAATGTAGCCAACAATGCGAAATGCAATTCTGCAATGGAATATATATGTACATGAGGAGATGGCAAAATATTATTATTTGTACTTACCTATATTTGTAAAATGTGAATTCAGTGCCAGAGATTATTAAAGATATTACTGAACAAACTGTCCACCACAGAATACCCCTTCCAATCTAGGGAAGAAGGTAGGTAAGTAAGTATAGGGAGACATAACGCTTCTGGGGAATCTATGATTTAAACCCAGTTCAATCCAGAATTGAAGCCAACTCCAGCTTCGTAAAACGCGGTCTTACGGGTAAGTTGCACGGTATACCTATCCCTTTAGCCACCAATGGGAAAGTAAGTTTATAAAGTAAGGATACAGAATAGGACTGAACAAGCTGGGTCCGTCCCTCCGGGAATTTTTTAGCCCGTAGTTTATTCGATCGTGATTAACGAAAATCAGTACCT
>NW_007390502.1:787-1141 GCF_000475195.1 Diaphorina citri | reverse complement strand
CGCCAAATCCGGGAACATAATCGCGAAATCCGCGAACATAATCGCCAAATCCGCGAACAAAATTGCCAAATCCGCGAACATAATCACAAAATCCGCGAACATAATCGCGAAATCCGCGAACATAATCGCGAAATCCGCGAACATAATCGCGAAATCCGCGAACATAATCACGCCGAACTTAATCGCGAAATCCGCGAACATAATCGCGAAATCCGCGAACATAATCGCGAAATCCGCGAACATAATCGCGAAATCCGTGCCGCGAGCATAATCGCAAAATCCGCGAACAAAATCGCCAAATCCGCGAACATAATCGCGAAATCCGCGAACATAATCTTTTTTTTTTTTTTTTTT
>NW_007390502.1:366-726 GCF_000475195.1 Diaphorina citri | reverse complement strand
CGCCAAATCCGGGAACATAATCGCGAAATCCGCGAACATAATCGCCAAATCCGCGAACAAAATTGCCAAATCCGCGAACATAATCACAAAATCCGCGAACATAATCGCGAAATCCGCGAACATAATCGCGAAATCCGCGAACATAATCGCGAAATCCGCGAACATAATCACGCCGAACTTAATCGCGAAATCCGCGAACATAATCGCGAAATCCGCGAACATAATCGCGAAATCCGCGAACATAATCGCGAAATCCGATAATCGCCCGCGAGCATAATCGCAAAATCCGCGAACAAAATCGCCAAATCCGCGAACATAATCGCGAAATCCGCGAACATAATCTTTTTTTTTTTTTTTTTT
>NW_007390502.1:0-305 GCF_000475195.1 Diaphorina citri | reverse complement strand
CGCCAAATCCGGGAACATAATCGCGAAATCCGCGAACATAATCGCCAAATCCGCGAACAAAATTGCCAAATCCGCGAACATAATCACAAAATCCGCGAACATAATCGCGAAATCCGCGAACATAATCGCGAAATCCGCGAACATAATCGCGAAATCCGCGAACATAATCACGGCGAACATAATCGCGAAATCCGCGAACATAATCGCGAAATCCGCGAACATAATCATAATCGCGAAATCCGCGAACATATAATCCGCGAACATAATCGCAAAATCCGCGAACATAATCGCGAAATCCGCGAACA
>NW_007390501.1:0-1380 GCF_000475195.1 Diaphorina citri | reverse complement strand
AACATAAACACCAGACCGGGAAACAAGTGTCTTAAATTAAACTGCTTCCTGTTTTCTGAAATATTTCCCCAACACCCGGAATGTGGAATAGAGCCGCCAAGTAGCTAATCTACAGAACAAGGATCACATTGATGGTAGCGCGTCTACCTTCGATTCCCGGCCGGAGCGGACTTTATCCTAAACAGATAAGGTTCGTTCTCGGAACGGCTGGCTCTCTCCTATCCTGTCCTCCTTCTCTTCGATTTCAGGACAAGAAGAGTAGAAGACCTTCTAACCTAGGGGAACAAAATCAACTTCAATGATGATGGCCAAAGACGACAGTTATCCAAAAGCTGATCAATCGTTGAAAAGAAATCAAGTGAACAATTTAGTTTTATTAAAATTTGCTTTCTGGATAAGTTGATAGGTAATCTCCAAAAAGTATGAAATATTTTATTGACATAATCTCAAGTGGTCCGCGAGATTTTTGGTTTATCAATAGTGGTCCGCCAATTCTAAAAGGTTAAGAACCCCTGTCCTAAACAGATAAGGTTCGTTCTTGGAACGGCTGGCTCTCTCCTATCCTGTCCTTCTCTTCGATTTCAGGACAAGAAGAGTAGAAGACCTTAGAACCTAGGGGAAAAAATCAACTTCAATGATGGTGGCCAAAGATGACAGTTATCCAAAAGCTGATCAATCGTTGAAAAGAAATCAAGTGAACAATTTAGTTTATTAAAATTTACTTTCTGGATAAGTTGATAGGATGATAGGTAATATCCAAAAAGTATGAAATATATTATTGTGTTCTCTTGTCCCTTGGCGTTTCCGCAGCACAACCGGATCGTTTTGGGTATTCTTGTAGACACACAACCGACATAAAATGAACTTCCCAAACAAACACACAGACAGACATAAAGGCACACATGTGTGAAGAGAGTGTGTGTATACAGTGTGACCCATGAAAAAGTGAGTGTGACAGCTAGGTATGTACTATGTATCTACCTACCGGAAGAAATCCGAAAATTCGCATAACTCAGAAGAGGGGAAGAAACCAAACAAACACACAGACAGACATAAAGGCACACATGTGTGAAGAGAGTGTGTGTATACAGTGTGACCCATGAAAAAGTGAGTGTGACAACTAGGTATGTAGTATGTACTACTCGTATGTATCTACCTACCGGAAGAAATCCGAAAATTCGGATAACTCAGAAGAGGAGAAGAAATGGAAAACAAGAATTCAAGAAGAAAGTTATCATGTCAAAATAAGGGGCAAACTAAATAGGGGAGATGAAATAATCAAGACTCTTTCCCATATGGTGTCCATCAGAGATGTGCAAAATGCTTTTGAAAACCAATTTGAAATGCAAAATGTAAAATGCCTCTAGAAAACCAATTTGA
>NW_007390500.1:0-1380 GCF_000475195.1 Diaphorina citri | reverse complement strand
TTTATTGCATTTCTGAGAATTCTCTTTACTTCATCTTTGTCTTTCCTCGTTATTTTGTCCTCCATATCTCTATCCCCTCAATAGGCTAGGTTCTCTGAAGGGGCTTTTTGGTTGGGTAGAATAGCGAAGAGCTCTAAATGCCAGAATCTTGCCACTGGAGATCTAAAAGGCGAATGATGAAATAAATTCTTAGATTTATTCATTTTTTTTTTCTGTCAAGTTTGATCACTGGAATGATTACAATAATGAATCAATAAAATAATGTAAGGTTGTCGTTCATATTGCAGGATATCGTGTGTAAACATATCAAAGCAAGGATCTCGCACTACCCTAATATCTACTTTAGGTTCTACATCACTCAGGGAAAACATTTCATGTGTGTTTGGACCTAAACAGGTTGGTTTAACACTATTCATTCTTTCTTCTGCTTAAGAAATAATTTATTTGTAGCTGCATAGGTCGGGCAGTGTACACATAGTGTAGTCATGGGTTTAATGTAATGTGGAAAACATGTTCAATACCTACATAAAAGAAAAAAGCCCGATCCAAGTTTTGGGGAACCCCGTACTGTCCTCCTTTCTGCCCGAGTTTTAAAGCTGACTGTAGCAAGTAGCACTGGGTACAGGGACTACCTTTCAGCTACAGATTTTGTGTTTTGTTTACCAATGGTAATAGAATTTTCGCAGTCTGAAATATTCTAGTCTATTTTATTCTATTCTACTTGTCTCACTATTTGCAGTGTACTTCTTCTGCTTAAGAAATAATTTATTTGTAGCTGCATAGGTCGGGCAGTGTACTTCTTCTGCTTAAGAAATAATTTATTATTAGCTGCATAGGTCGGGCGGTGTACTTCTTCTGCTTAAGAAATAATTTATTATTAGCTGCATAGGTCGGGCAGTGTACACAATACACATAGTGTAGTCATGGGTTTAATGTAATGTGGCAAACATGTTCAATACCTACATAAAAGAAAAAAGCCCGATCCAAGTTTTGGGGAACCCCGTACTGATCTCTTTTCTGCCCGAGTTTTAAAGCTGACTGTAGCAAGTAGCACTGGGTACAGGGACTACCTTTCAGCTACTGATTTTGTGTTTTGTTTACCAATGGTAATAGAATTTTCGCAGTCTTAAATATTCTAGTCTATTTTATTCTATTCTACTTGTCTCACTTCTATTCTATTCTATTCAACAGCCCATGCACTCTACCCGTGAACAAGCTATGTCTTCCCACCTCCACCTTCCTCTCACCTCCACTATCATCTCCCTCATCCACTACCTCACCCATATCCACTAACTCACCTATATCCATGGGTATCTCACCTACATCCATGGGTATGCTGAATAAATGGAGACATGCCACGGATAACAAGCGAGGAGCGGA
>NW_007390499.1:0-1381 GCF_000475195.1 Diaphorina citri | reverse complement strand
GATCAGGAAATAACTGACAACAGTAGTAAATAACAGGAAAAAACACAAGAAGAAGATGAAGGGGAAGTCAGCGAGGTGACCGCATGGAGAAAGTCCACCATGATAGTCGACGTGAACGTCTGCTCCAGAAAACGAACCAGGCTGAAAAAAAGAAAAAGGGGGAAGCTCGGAGTTATTAGACCACTCTAGCACTTTTCTTTAAGGGCTATTTCACATCTAAACTGCAACTTGTAGTATACGGCAGTTTTCATGTTGCTGAGGAGGAGGAGAAGAAGGCGAAGAAGAAAAAAGAGGAGGAGAAAAAGAAGATAAAGACGAGGAAGGAGAAGAAGAAGAAGAAGAAGAAGAAGGAGGAGAAGAAAAAATGATGATGATGATGACCAAGGGGTAAAAAAAGATAAAAAAAGGGGGCGAAAAATGATGCCAGGGGGGGGTAAAAAAACATGATGACCCGGAGAATGAGGAGGAGGAGAAGAAGGCGAAGAAGAAAAAAGAGGAGGAGAAAAAGAAGATAAAGACGAGGAAGGAGAAGAAGAAGAAGGAGGAGAAGAAAAAATGATGATGATGATGACCAAGGGGTAAAAAAAGATAAAAAAAAGGGGGCGAAAAATGATGCCAGGGGGGGTAAAAAAACATGATGACCAGGGGAAAAACGTTTAAAAGGGGTAAAAAATTATGACGGGGAGTAAAAAAAAAACTATACCTCCCATTGGATTGCATTAATTGCACACAGATCTGCAATGATAACCAGTGGCCTTGGGAGGATACATGTGATAGCGTGACTTAACCCCTACTTGGAAAAACCACTTGTGAAAATTGACTCCACTTAGGTACCCACCCAGAGATAATGGATGAAAAAATTGAGGGACAGTTTGAAAAAAAAAATAATAAAATAATAATAGCTCAGCTCAGCCCTAAAGAGGATTAAAAAAAAAACCTACCTCAGCTTAGTTATCTACCATTTAGAGTTATTAGAGTTTAATGGATGAAAAAATTGACAAACAAAAAATGTTTCCCGCCGACTTACACATTTACGCCGACTTGGGCCCTGTTTCCCGAAGGAACGGTTCGGCCGTTATTCCGGACCAAAGTTCCGCTATTTAGGGCTATACGAAAACATGATGACCAGGGGAAAAACGTTTAAAAGGGGTAAAAAATTATGACGGGGAGTAAAAAAAAACTATACCTCCCATTGGATTGCATTAATTGCACAATTGCACACAGATCTGCAATGATAACCAGTGTCCTTGGGAGGATACCTGTGATAGCGTGACTAACCACTACTTGGAAAAACCACTTGTGAAAATTGACTCCACTTAGGTACCCACCCAGAGATAATGGATGAAAAAATTGAGGGACAGTTTGAAAAAAAAAATAATAA
>NW_007390498.1:0-1381 GCF_000475195.1 Diaphorina citri | reverse complement strand
AGGCCGCTGGGCAAAGGCCTCTTCACTCTTCCAACTATCGCTGATACTGATAACAGACGATACGAATTCAATAACGATAACATCGGTATTTTAGCTATGTACGTCGGGAACAAAGGTACGTTTTTATCTCGAAACAACGGGGAGTAACAACAGAGTCTCATCGTCTCGAAGTCAAAGAAAGAAGGATTGGAGGACAGGAGAAAGTCAGCCGGTCCGAGAACGAAGTTTATCTCTTCAGGATAAAGTTCCCCCCGGGGCGGGAATCGAACCTGCGACCTAGCGCTTACAAGGCAGACGCGCTATCTTTGAAGCTCACTAGGCTTATTGAGAAAGTTCACACACTAGAACTAAGTAGATAATTATATCATCTAGCTGTACGGTAAGGCCAGCCACTCACTATCAGGTATCAGGTGTACCTGTCAGGTCTACCTGATAGTGAGTGGCTGGCCTAATGAACCAGTCAAGTTCTAGCCTGGGTTTTTGATATAATTTACATACTGTAAGCAGGTTAATCGGTCATATGACAAAGTACAAAAGTGAACGAGTTGAAGCTAATACTAAATCTCATATTCCAGTGCATCGTTAAAATTTCTCTTCTACTTGAAGGCCATTCGTGCAGTGTCTAATTTTATCGCTTCCACTGCCAAGAAGTCAAGAAGCTATTGATATGAAGTTGCATAATCAGTAGGAATGGGTGAACACTTCATTCTCTAAGTTAGTATTACTTGGACTGAGGATACTTAAAATACGAGGATACTAGTACAAAAGGTCAAGGTAGCTTTAACCCCGATTAGCCTTAATAAAGACGCTGACATACTGATGAATAATACAAAATCTTACCACGAAAACGATAGAAACATGAAAAGTAAGCCGCTATCAACACGTAGATAGGAGAATTGGGTTAGGGGATGAATGAGGTAAGTAGGAATTCAGGGTGTTAATACTCTGTTAAGTACTCTCTTTCAATGAAGATGCAGAAGAAGAAGAAGAGAAAGATTGATTGATTGATTCAAATCGGGATTATTCAACAGATTGAAAAAAGAAGAGGAAGCAAGGCAAAAGGAATAAGAGGAAGAAGAAAAAAGAAAGAGGAGAAGGAGAAGAAGACCAAAAATATACACTTTTCAAGTTTGATGGAGGAACTTATTGTAGCATGCAACGGAGGTCTTATTGTCCTGAAATCAAAGATACCAGAAGGACGGGATAGAAGAAAGCCAGTCGTTCCGAGAGCGAACCTTTTCTGTATAGGTCTAGGACAGTGGTTCTCAAACTTTTTTTTGGCCGCGGATCACCAAGCAACTACTGTAAACTCTACGGAGCACCCCCCTCCCCCAATCCTTTAGGAATTTTAAAAAATAATTCGGAATGATTCGGAAATGTT
>NW_007390497.1:0-1381 GCF_000475195.1 Diaphorina citri | reverse complement strand
ATTTAAAACCGGGCTGGCCGGTAAAAATTTTGCAACAGTTTGTCTGGAAATTGAGATTTTCCATTTTTCAAAAGGGTTTTCCGGAGTTTTTCGGAAAACGGTTTGGGACAACGACAAACGGTTTTAATTTTCAAAAGGGTTTTCCGGAGTTTTTCGGAAAACGGTTTGGGACAACGACAAACGGTTTTAATAGGTTTGTTCTGCTCATTGAGAGCTATTTAAATTTGGGCTGGGCGGTAAAAATTTTGCAACGGTTTGTCTGGAAATTGAGATTTTCCATTTTTTAAAAGGGTTTTCCGGAAAACGGCATGGCATAAAGACAAACAGTTTTCACAGATTTGTTCTGCTCATTGAGAGCTATTTAAAACTGGGCTGGCCGGTAAAATTTTTGCAACGGTTTGTCTGGAAATCGAGATTTTCCATTTTTTATAAGGGTTTTCCGGAAAACGGTTTGGGATAAAGACTAACGGTCTTCACAGGTTTGTTTGGGTTAGGTTAGGTTAGGTTTGCGGTTTTAATAGGTTTGTTCTGCTCATTGAGAGCTGTTTAAAACCGGGCTGGCCGGTAAAATTTTGCAACAATTTGTCTGGAAATTGAGATTTTCCATTTTTCAAAAGGGTTTCGGAGTTTTCCGGAAAACTGTTTGGCATTAAGACAAACGATTTTAACAGGTTTGTTCTGCTCATCAAGAGCTTTTCTCGAAAACGGTTTGAGCTATCTAAATATGGGCTGCCCGGTGAAAATTTTGCAACGGTTTGTCTGGAAATTGAGATTTTCCATTTTTACAAAGGGTTTTCCGAATTTTTCCGGAAAACGGTTTGGGATAAAGACAAACGGTTTAAACAGGTTTGTTCTGCTCATTGAGAGCTATTTAAAACCGGGATGGCCGGTAAAAATTTTGCAACGTTTTGTCTGGAAATGGAGATTTTCCTTTTTCTAAAAGGGTTTTCTGGAGTTTTCCGGAAAACGGTTTGGGATAAAGACTAACGGTCTTCACAGGTTTGTTCCGCTCATTGAGAGCTTTTTAAAACCGGGCTGGCCGATAAAAATTTTGCAACGGTTTCCGGAGTTTTCCGGAAAACGGTTTGGGATAAAGACAAACGGTTTTAACAGGTTTGTTCTGCTCATCAAGAGCTATCTAAATATGGGCTGCCCGGTGAAAATTTTGCAACGGTTTGTCTGGAAATTGAGATTTTCCATTTTTACAAAGGGTTTTCCGGAGTTTCCCGGAAAACGGTTTGGGATAAAGACAAACGGTTTTAACATGTTTGTTCTGCTCAGTGAGAGCTATTTTAAACCGGGATGGCCGGTAAAAATTTTGCAACGTTTTGTCTGGAAATGGAGATTTTCCTTTTTCTAAAAGGGTTTTCTGGAGTTTTCC
>NW_007390496.1:0-1381 GCF_000475195.1 Diaphorina citri | reverse complement strand
AGCTTGCATGGAGGTGCGCGAACGTCAAGAGTTCGAAGCACAGCGCCGCCTGGCCTATATTAACACGAAATAGAGTTCCAAGGTACATATTTACCTGCCAAATGTTTTAAATATTCTCAGAAAACTGCCAAATAATTATATTGCTTATTCAGTACGTGCGCCAGGTGTTCAAAGAACATTGAGTTTGTTCATGCTAACCATTATCACATTGTTGATAATAGAGGTGCGTGAACCTAGCCTGCTTCAAGACCGTGACAACTAGAAGACATATGCCACCAATGACTTGACCCTGTGGGCGATAACCCTTCTGAAAATGTGAATATTAGAATGTCCAAGTCCATAATTACAATGAGGCACATTCTAAGAGAGACCCACCAGGTCAGCAGCAGATAACCAAAAAGAAGTAAGTACAATTAAGGAACAATAATTATTAAAAGCATTAATGCTTGTCCCAAAATACATGGTTCCCCGATTATGAAATTTTATGACTTCATTTGGACTCGAATCACCAACTTTCAGATCCGAAGTCCACCGTGCAACCGTGCTAACAACTACACCCCTGAGGTTGGTAAAAATTACATTTATAAATTCATAGTATTGTAGTATTCATAGCTATCAGTACGTACGCCAGGTGTTCAAAGAACATTGAGTTTGTTCATGCTAACCATTATCACATTGTTGATAATAGAGGTGCGTGAACCTAGCCTGCTCCAAGACCGTGACAACTAGAAGACATATGCCACCAATGACTTGACCCTGTGGGCGATAACCCTTCTGAAAATGTGAATATTAGAATGTCCAAGTCCATAATTACTATGAGGCACATTATAGGAGAGACCCACCAGGCCAGCAGCAGATAACCAGCAAAAATTACAATTAAGGAACAATTATTAAAAGCATTAATGCTTGTCCCAAAATGCATGGTTCCCCGATTGTGAAATTTTATGACTTCATTTGGACTCGAATCACCAACTTTCAGTTCCGTAGTCCACCGTGCTAACAACTACACCCCTGAGGTTGGTAGAAATTACATTTATAAATTCATAGTAGGTATTCATAGCTTTCATACCTACATGTTTAAAGGAGAATGAGATCAATGTTGCCAAAATCCAAGTACTTCAAAGGATCGTAGTTTCGTAGAAGCTTAACCTATCCTTTAAGGCTGTCTAGCCCCTACACCTAAGCCTCGGAGTGGGCTTTTTGTGTATGGAGTAACATGATCTTTGGGCAAACATAAAACAATTTCAGTTAAAGAATTACTTATTCAAATGAAACGTATTCCAACCTATTTTCTCGTGTCAGAGTCAGAGAGTACCCGCATGAAAGATGGTCACACCTGGTATAAGAGACATAAGGCAAGCACCTCGCACTGTATATCTTA
>NW_007390495.1:0-1381 GCF_000475195.1 Diaphorina citri | reverse complement strand
AATTTATTTAATTTTGACATCCTTTGTAAATACTATTTTACTTAGGTTATTTATGAAAATGGATACTTACGAGTTGGTAATCTATCCCGACTCGGAGTTTTGCCCATTTTATAGACATTTTCAAGAGAAACTGTTTCCCATAAATAACCTATGTAAAATAGGAGAAAGCCAGCCGTTCCGATAACGAACATTATCAGTTGAGGATAAAATCCGCCCCGCGGCCTAGCGCTTACAAGGCAGACGCGCTACGAACCAAGCTAACTAGGCTGGCTGAATGATCTTCATTCACAAGCAAATGCTCTTCACAAATGTCGTTCCCCGCTTGATATATTACGCTAAATTTTATGTACATATTACGCTACCTGACTTAGACTCGAACCACCAACCTCCAGTTCAAAGTTCACCGTGAAAAATCCTACACCTCACTGGTGATCCTTAGCAGTTAGATAGTGACGTTAAACTACCTTTTTATATTAAAAACAGGAAAAGCACGTGATGTTATTACCAGAAACAGAAGTACTATGTACTATTGCTGGCTTTTATTCTTTTCGACTCCTATGCATTTTTTTTTCAAGTGACCTTTTAAATTCCAAGACCCCTTCTGAACACAATTGTTCACACTTACGATTGCTGAGTATCTCGGTGATTTCGCGGAACTCAGGGTTGGTATACACGGACACCTCGAAGCCCAGGGCGTAGAATGCCGCCTCCAAGTTCTTGACATCCGCGCCTGATCCGGGCCTAGGGGTCATGTTGTCCATTTGGAACTCGTCATGATTGAAGACCAGGGCGCGACCACGCCTGGGATGAGACATGTTGTACTCGGCCGAGTCCTTGGCTACGGGCATGGGCACTTCGATGTCCTCCATGCCTGACGGAGACCTGGGGGAGGGAAATGGGGATGAGATTTATTAGAAAAATACTAACACCTCCAAAGTGTAAAAAAACATTTCACGCCTGCCGCGGTGGTGTAGTGGTCAAGACGCTCGCCTGGTAATCAGGAGGGCGTAGGTTCAATCCTAGCCAAGGTATGGAATTTTATCCTCAATATTATTTGAGAATTTGACCACAATAACAGTATTAGCCCACTGCTGGAGTTTCAGTCCTATGCGAGCAGTATAAATAAGCGTTAAGAGACACAAACTTGTAAAGGTTATATTCTATTCTATGCTGGGGTAAAGGGACTTTTTGAGGCCTATTCGGGGAGGATAAACAAGGTATATTCCTTCAATTAAATAAATAGGTAAATGTCTAAATAAATAAAAATAATATTTTAACTCACCTGGGAGCTTCCTGTGCAGTCCCCGTGGCCAGGGCACTCGGCTGGGCATCAATCTCGCACCTCGAATACACCTCCCGATGCGATGAATCCACCTGCGAC
>NW_007390494.1:0-1382 GCF_000475195.1 Diaphorina citri | reverse complement strand
CACCTGTGAAATGAGATAATGAGATTATTTTCATTACAATTTTATTTTTAGTTCAAAGTATACAATTGCCAGTCGAGTTTAGCTTGGTTAGTAGCGCGTCTGCCTTGTGAACGCTAGGCCGCAGGTTCGATTCCCGCCCGAGGTGGATCTTATCCTGAACGGATAATGTTCGTTCTCGGAACGGCTGCGGTTTTCTCCTATCCTGTTTTTCTTGTGTCTTTGATTTCGAGACGATAAGACCTTAGCAGTCACAGTTCCCTCTATCAAACCTCTTTAAAAAAGTATGCAGTGTCTTTTGGGCAGTCCGTAAATAATTAGATATTTTCTAGTTATGTTTACTTTCTTTCTGTCTCTAACTCTATGTATTGACAATGTAAGATACCAGTTTGGTTTGTATTTACAAATAAACAAATTCTAATAATAATAATAATGAGAATGATTTATTTAGTATAACTTTAAAAAACATCTATCTTTTGTTCCTATATAAGTACCCATTGGTACTTTTCAGGAACGGTTTTCTTCTGTATGATTTATTACATTAAAATGCTTCTTGCTTCCGTCTAGATTGTATTATATTTCCATTGTTGTTTTCCAAATAATCTAAATTCTAAATAAAATTCTGACACTCGTATTTATGAACAAGAATGATCGTTCTTAGATCAATCTCAAGTCAAAATTGACCAATCAAATGCCTTGAGACTATGCTTAGCACGAACTTAAGAGCCAGCATTTTGTTCATAAATATGGGTCTAATTGTTTTCTGTTTCTCTCCCCATCAGGCGGAGGAAGATGCGGAAGTGTTACGCTCCCTGGTGGTGCCCCTGGAAGACGAAATCAAACTCCTCAAACAGATGCTCCGGACCACTGACGAAGAACTGAGGAAGTACAAGAAACTAACGCCCCATCTGCCGCATTCCATACAGGACTGTGTGTTTGACAGTTGTGATCTAGACCTGAGCGAGGTAAGATTTATAGTTGTTGTTGTTGTTGTTGTTGTTGTTGTTGTAGCGGCTTTAGCTTTCGAATAAAGAAAAGATGTCTTTTTGTATCTGCTATACACCGGGGTGATGGTCTCTAGCTCTAGCCATGTTAAATTGGCTGGCTCGTCCTGAACCGCAGTCAACCATCGTGAGGACTTGTGCTTGGTCTTTAAAAGCAGAGAGAACCCTTTGAGGAACTGCCAGCTTGCTAGGCTGGTTAGGGTTAGCTGTTCTCATCCCTGTTTATAGTCCCACAGCCAGACGCTAGTCTTCTCTCTGTTTAACGTCCCCTAGCCAGACATAAGATTTATAGTCAGCTCTCATGGTGTAGTGGTCACTGCACTCGCCTTGCACGCGGGAGACCCGGGTTCGATTCCCGGCGGGGTCAAAAAATTTGTCATG
>NW_007390493.1:0-1382 GCF_000475195.1 Diaphorina citri | reverse complement strand
CTTCACATGTCCCGCCAACCCTACACAATTGATCCCTTTGGACCTCTGGACCCACCCAAAGGAGGTAGCAGCATTTCTTGGTCTGCCCATCGATGAGACAGAAGATGGATACAACTGACAGAGAGAGGAGTCGCTACAACAACAAAAACAAAAACAACAACAACAACAACAAAAACAACAACAACAACCACAACAACAACAGCAGTGGAATTAGGGTCATCCCGGGCAGCAATCAAGCCCGTCACCTATAGCACTTACAAGACAGACCGGCGACTGAAATATTAAACTCAAAGGAGATCTTCTGATTGTATTTTGTACTCTATCGGGCCTCTGGGGACTTCGCAGGGGACCTTTTCTGGTCAAGTTTTTTTTTTTATTTTTATTTTTTTATAGGCGTTCAAACGCAATTTTATTAATGATAATAACAAATACATTGCAATTACATGAACAAAGGTATATAAAGATAATAAGAATTATTACATAAACTCATATTGCTGATCCCACATAGTCAACTCTGTGACCTCGTATAAAAGAGTTTCAACTGCCTAACCTCTTATGGACTTTCAACATAGCAACGAGGGTCCATGATAAAGTAAGTCTAATCAAATTCTAAAGTATCTATATTGATCAATTATTTAACACCGCACCACTGAGTCACTGGCATTTCTTAGGAAATGAAGCCCTCAACTAACTGAAAGATTGAGAACACGGGGGAGGGGAAATTTGCAAGAAAAGAGTGGAGGGGGAAGGAGAGGAAGAGAAGGGGAAGGAAATTATATGAACAGAGGGGAGGGAGACTTGTAAAGAAAGAAGGGGATTTGCAGAGGGGAAGAGAAATCAGATGAAGAGAGGGGAGGGAGACTTGTAAAGAAAGAAGAGGATTTGCAGTTCAAAGCTTTTAATGTAAGAAGGACAAAACAGACCTTAAATAGGGTAAAAATAATCTCATTATGTTTGCAACCTCCGTGGCCGAGTGGGTATCACACTTGGCTTGCACGCCGGAGGTCCCGGGTTCGCTTCCCGGCGGGGTCGAAGTTTTTTCGGCTCTGTGCTTGAATTTCGGGCTGCACACAGCCTCGTGAGGACAATTGAGTAGCTACTTTAATCGAGTAGCAACCAGTGGCGGCAAACAATTACAGAAAATTCATTATTTCCCTTTATGCACAGTTAGGAGGGCCTTCTTAAAATAATCCCGTTCAAGTGATAATGAGGGTGGAAACCTCGACTTGTAATGAAAAAGAAATAAAAAATAGGGGAAAAGGAGAAAGTCTTGTAAGTCTTATTTCCCCTTCATATTCCCCCCTCCCCCCCCTTTATAGAGTAGTTTCCACCTTAGGTAACCTATGTAACATTTTATTTAGGGTGGATATTTTTGTCATACC
>NW_007390492.1:0-1382 GCF_000475195.1 Diaphorina citri | reverse complement strand
TTTTGCAAATTATACAAGAATATTAATGGACTTTCATGTTGCATAAATTTGAAAATAAAACTCAGATCTGAATTCTTTTCTCTAATAATTTAACTAACTTATCTGCTCACAGCGGCAACATAGTGATTTTTTGGAGCGACATGCTCTTTGATTTAGATACAATTAGGTTATCTTTGCTAAAATCGATTTTATGTTAAAAGAACGCGTAGCTCCTCTTGGGTACAACTCAATTTTCAGAACTCTAACAAGAATAAAATGTAAGTGAACCTTAGTTGGTAGGGAACTAATGCAAGATTCCCGGAAAAAATAAGCTATTCAAAAGACACCAATTTATTTCTTCTCTCCTCCTTCTTCTTTTCCTCCTTATTTATCTTCTTCTTCTTTTTCTTCTTCTTTATCTTTATCTTCTTCCTCTTCCTTCATTTTTTTGTTTCTTCTTCTTCCTCCTTTTTTTCCGTCTGAGCGCAATGAATAATTTTTCCTCCATCAGCAAATACTCAAAGGTACGAAAAAAAGTCTCCGTTAGCTGCATAATTTTGTCTTTTTTTTACTACGATAGTACCTACACCTACCTACAGTAAAGGATAGGACAGTATTATTATGTGGCAAAGAAATTACTAAGGGCGAAAATCTTACCTAGGCCAATGTCTACCGTTCAGCCCTGGTACACAAAAAGCTCACTCTAAGGCTTCGGTGTACGGGCGAACAGACCTAAAAGTCGGGATAAGCTTATGCGAGAGTACGAGCCAACTAAATTAGCTGAAAGGAACAGCGATTGGTAAGTAATCCATAGTAAACGGACAACCAAAAACATCAAGTAGGTACACATTATGATCATATGGTCAATGCCGATACTAAATTGTTGCCCTAAAGTCAACAAAAGTTGGGTCATGCGCGATAATACATTTTGAGAATCGCATGCAAAGCAAAATAATCAAAATATCCAATACCTAAATGATATGTAAATCACTGGATATATTTTCATAGTAAACGGACAACCAAAAACATCAAGTAGGTACACATTATGATCATATGGTCAATGCCGATACTAAATTGTTGCCCTAAAGTCAGCAAAAGTTGGGTCATGCGCGATAATACATTTTGAGAATCGCATGCAAGGCAAAATAATCAAAATATCCAATACCTAACCTAAATGATATGTAAATCACTGGATATATTTATATACTATATACTTTGTATATACAGTGTATAGGTAAGTATACAGTTGCTCTGTAGTTCTGCACTCATAATATTTACGTATTTCAGTATTACGTTTTCCACTGACCACAATAATATATTCCATAGTAGCATCCAATATCTAATAATAGAAAAGAGGAAATTGCATCACGTTTCAGGCGAACAATCAAACTGATAATACAATC
>NW_007390491.1:0-1382 GCF_000475195.1 Diaphorina citri | reverse complement strand
TATATTGCAAGAGGGGGGAATGTTGACAGCATAGGGAGAGGAAGAAGTAGGGAGAGAAGAGTGAGGGGGGGGGAGAGAGAGATATGGGATAGACAGACTTAGAGCAGAAAGGAAGGGGTGAGGGGTGTGTGATTCAACAGAGAGTATTGTGTGTGTGAGAGAGAGAAAAGAGGAGGTTTCTGGGAGTGAGTGAGAGAGAGAGAGAGCGAGCGAGCAGGAAAGGGGGTTATGGTTAATGTAGTTTAGAAGCGAAGAGATAGAGATATATAAAAGCTAAAAGAATAAATAATAATAATAATATTCATACACCTATTACCTACTATGAGAGATAAGAGGAAGTGAGAGAGAGAAAACAGGAAGTTTCTGGGAGTGTGTGTGTGTGTGTGTGTGTGAGAGAGAGAGAGAGAGAGAGAGAGAGAGAGAGAGAAAGAAAGAAGAGAAGAAGTTGTTAGGAGTAAGAGAGATAGCGTTTTTCCGATTTTGATGAAATTTGGCAAACTTATTTACTTAACTCACAGAGAAATTTTGCCAATTGAAATTTGGACGAAATTGTCTCCTTAGGGATTCATTTTAAACAAATTGTTTGTTTTACCCGAACGGGTTTTCCGATTTTGCTGAAATTTCGCCTTGTACTTGTTTCCTTTGTTTTTCCTTCTTTGTGACAGTGGTTATTCTTACTTATGGTGACTCACCATAAAACCCTTCAAAGGAAATATTCTCCCTGTAGGACGAAGAGAGGGGCGAGATAGACAGATAAATAAATCATAGAATATAAGAGAAATCCATACTTATGTACTTATACTTATTTAATATATCACAAGTAAATAGAATATAATATATAAGAAATAAATTCAATATATTATGTATTGCAAAGGATATAAGAAAATATATACCAAGGGGGAGGATGTAATAAAATAATTAGCTCATAGCCTAATAAGCCCAATAACAATAGGCCTACCTACGTCACAATATCGCATTCCTATGAAATCCTATATCCGGAAACAAACTACATACTTACCTATATCTAAATAACTAGAGAGAATACGTAGAGAGTTAGGTATTACAAAAAGCCTGCCCGGTAGGTATGCTAGGTACCTAGGTGTCTGGTACGAATAGTGCTGCACCTGTGGAGACTAATAATGCAGAAATTATTATTAGAATAATTGTTGTCTATAATTAGAATTGAGTACAATTAGAATGTTATTTTTTAGTATAATTAGAACATCCAGCCTCCCATGGCTCAGTATAGCATTGCACTCGACTTGCACCTTAGAGCCCTTTGCCCTTTCCCACTTGTCGTCCGGAAAAAAATCGTGTCGTGTGTAAGTGGGAACACTCTCATTTAAATTATATTGCCTACAGGACATTTTGTGTCGTTCAGG
>NW_007390490.1:0-1382 GCF_000475195.1 Diaphorina citri | reverse complement strand
AGGAATTCAGTGATTATTCAACCTGGATTCTAAGATTCTAACTTCGACCACTCACACTCAGACTATCTGACAAGCCGCAGCGCCGGAACCTGGGTGGCTTCCGACCTTGTCCTCTCAGACAGTCTGAAGACTGAAGTCGGAAGCTTTTTCCGTACGTTCCGCCTGTCTGACAGAGGTCTATCGGCAACGTGAAAGGCAATGATAATAAAATTGGAGTGGATTGGAAATTTGGAATCATATGCCTTCAGGCACACTCCATTGAACCCATGCCCTCCTGTTTACCAGGCGAGCGCCTTGACCACTACACCACCGAGGCAGGTTTATTCCCCCTTTTGCAAACCTCCCCACACCACTACAGCGATGATGAAATTAATTTTTGAAAGCTGAGCTTTTTCCTACTGAAACTTGAAACTTTTTGGTGAAGGAAAATTTTGGAGAGGGTTCCTTCCTCCTCCTCGTTGTTCCACCGTTTTTCAATATTTTTCATCAGTTTGATCGTTTCCATTGAGAGTTTGATGGTTTTTGCTTTCGATTAGGTTTAGAAGCGTTCGCTCTTGTTTACATTCTATTATCTTACGCGTGACATTTCAGCCCTACTCATACCTAATACCTACCTGTACCCAACCCTTCAGCCTTATACCAGTCTGTACCCAACCCTTCAGCCCTAAACCTGTACCCAACCCTTCAGCCTTATACCTGTACCCAACCCTTCAGCCTTATACCTGTATTCGAATTTCTGAAAAAAAAAAAAATAATAAAAATAAACAAAAAAAAATGTAAAAACAAACCGTATCAACTGCGAAATTTGAAGGTTGATCTGGTGAGCTGAACGGTTATAACCGGTTGGAAGATACAATGAGTATTCAAACTCATACGGTGAAATGAATGACGTCACTCATGTAAACAATGAGTATTCAAACGGCATTATTGGACCAAACGGTTCCAACCGGTTGGATAAAATGAGTAAAAAAACTCGCCCGGTATCTCGAGATTTTTTTCCATTTTCCAATAGGTAACGTACTTCAGAGGGGCCGGGAGAAAACTTCGAAATTCCAAGGTGTTTAAAAGTTACAAGGGGGGTGGACTTTTTTTGTCACCCTGTATACCATGCTACCTGCATCCCTGATGGCAGATTGTATTAAGATAAACAACATTCTACCTGTTCAACCTGTATGTTTAAACTTCTGATACGCTGGCAATGTTGGCATTATACTAACAGCTTGCAAGTTTTGTACTCTACCTAACCCTTATCCTAAATCCTATATTGTACTCTACATACAGGGTGTTCAGTCTTGAACTGGTTCTGTTGGAAAATGAATTTCAGCCAGTTGTAGTGTAGTACCATCATTCCACAATATACTTTCAGTCTGACTGTTTCTCTC
>NW_007390489.1:0-1382 GCF_000475195.1 Diaphorina citri | reverse complement strand
CTTTTAGAGAGGGCATTGGTGACAATGACTACTTACAGGTAATTTTAACATGTGTATCCCTCTGTTATGTCTTTGGTCAAGTGAAATGCAATCCTACAAGCCACTACACTACAACAACAACAGGTAGATAATGCATAAGGTTAAGTAGAACAGTTTCAATGTCATGCTGGTTGCTGTGTTACCTGTAAATATAAGCAGATGCAATTTTCATCAGCATTCTTCTTCATGCAACCCTAGTGAGCCTGCCTTGTCATCACTAGGTCTAGGGTTTCATTTCTACCCTTGACAAACATCTTAGAATTTTTCCTAGCCTGTCCCCCTTCTATCAATTTTGGGATAAGAACTTTGGTAAGAGAGTTCCATTAAAAAAAAAATCTGTAATATGTAAAATTAGTTAAATTTTTTGCATTTATTTTTCAGATCAATTCTTGGTGAAAACAACATGAAAATTACAGGAAAAGATTGCCAAAACTAAAGACAGGAAAGCAAAATGGCTGTATTTCTTGGAGGTTACAAACCCACTAAACACTTGGATGTGAGTTAAACAACTTTGTTGTGGGGCCAGTACCATAACATGACCTTTTCGCAAAATGGCTGTATTTCTTGGAGGTTACAAACCCACTAAACACTTGGATGTGAGTTAAACAACTTTGTTGTGGGGCCAGTACCATAATAACATGACCTTTTCTCCGTTATTGAGTAAGTATTACTACTTTAAGCATGCATAAAACGGCCTGGCTTATATCCCTCCCTCACAGCCCCCATGACACAGGAAACCCCAGGCACTGAGGTCATACCCTTTTGAATCTTCTCCAAAGATTACACCTAATTAGTAAGATAGATAAGTTCTTGGTCTCGCTGGAGGACGTAAAACTATGACCTTTTCTCCGTTATTGAGTAAGTATTACTACTTTAAGCATGCATAAAAAGGCCTGGCTTATATCCCTCCCTCACAGCCCCCATGGCACAGGAAACCCCAGGCACTGAGGTCATACCCTTTTGAATCTTCTCCAAAGATTCCACCTAATTAGTAAGATAGTATAAAAAGGCCTGGCTTATATCCCTCCCTCACAGCCCCCATGACACAGGAAACCCCAGGCACTGAGGTCATACCCTTTTGAATCTTCTTTAAAGATTACACCTAATTAGTAAGATAGATAAGAATAAGACACATACCTAGGTACTGTGGCTGTTTAGAAATACACATCACATTAGGTAGAAAGTAGAAACCTTGGTACATGCTAAGAAAGCATTCAATAATTATGAAGGAACTTGGCCAGACAACAAACCCAGTTTGTTCATATTTCCCTTTGCTTATTACACTATTTGTCACATTGATTACAAACTTGGAAAGATTAGAAGTAGGTAACATTGAATACAAC
>NW_007390488.1:0-1382 GCF_000475195.1 Diaphorina citri | reverse complement strand
ATCGCCGCTCCCGCCGTTTTTCTCTTCGGTGATTTTGGTTCGGATTTTGTCGATCACTTGGTCGGCAAATTGTCGGGTATCTTCGAGTGCTTTCCGAAGTTGTTTCTTGTAGCCGAGTAGGGAAAAGATGACGTCCACCATCAGCCAGGGCTTGAATACGCGTAACATGTAGAGCTTGAGGACAGCTTTCACCAAACTTACCGTCGTCTAGGTCATACATTTCAGTTGAATACTAAACGACCAACACACATGGACATGCCGTGCTCCTTCTGTTCACCGGCCTACTATTTCTTATCACTAATTTACTGATATCAGATTGAATAACTATTGCAAAATATGACAAAACGTCGCAATTTCGCCAGTCGGAAAATCGAAAAGCGTTCTTGAAATTTTCCGGGCTGTTTTGTTTTAATTTTTTTACAGTGTTGCGCATGCGCACTTTATACACCGCGCTCTAGCGGCATTTTTCGCAGCTAGTCCAGGAGCCAGAAAATACGTGGCAAATTTTAAATTTTGCTAATCAAAAAAAATTGCATTTTTGCTGTGTACTTGTCTGGCTGTAATTTTCCATTGATTAGGTGATTAAATTATTTTTGATTTCGTAATTTTTTGAAGCATTCTATCAAATAATCGACAGAAATAGGTGACTTTTTGAAAATCGAGGTTGTCTATTTTAAATTTTGCTAATCAAAAAATATTGCATTTTTGCTGCTGTTGTACTTGCCTGGCTGTAATTTTCCATTGATTAGGTGATTAAATTACTGATAACGTGTTTTCCTAGTGATAAGTAGATTACTGACCTCAATTAGTCCAGGGTAAGTTGAGAAAAAAACAATTCTATTATGGTTGGTGGTCTTAAAAACCCACCAGTTTGGTATTAGTCCAGGGTAAGTTGAGAAAAAAACAATTCTATTATGGTTGGTGGTCTTAAAAACCCACCAGTTTGGTTCAATTTGTACCTTATTACCTACCTACTTGACTGCATTGATATTAGGTACTTACCTATACTTAGTACCTACATTTTGACAACATAGGGTGATTAAATTACTGATAACGTGTTTTCTTAGTGATAAGTAGATTACTGACCTCAATTAGTCCAGGGTAAGTTGAGAAAAAAACAATATTCTATTATGGTTGGTGGTCTTAAAAACCCACCAGTTTGGTTCAATCAATTTGTACCTTATACCTACCTACTTGACTGCATTGATAATAGAGTATTAGGTACTTACCTATACTTAGTACCTACATTTTGACAACATAGGTACGTGGTATTTGAACTATTTGAGATATGCATACCTAGGTAAATTCATGTGTATTTAATCATATTTTTCTTTGGTTTTTCAGGTTCTAATAAAACTTAGCCACATAGCTACTTGTTCCTA
>NW_007390487.1:0-1382 GCF_000475195.1 Diaphorina citri | reverse complement strand
TGACTGAAGTGCATAGCTCACCTAATATCTATAGTTGCAGGCGAAATTCAGCTCGTAAATCATCAGGTATTGGATATAATATCTTTAGGTACTTATAGGTTATTTACTATAATGAGTCTTGATAGATCAGTAAGTACAAGAGATTCAGATACGGAGGACAAAATGTATTGCCTGTAATTATAATTAGATGTAATATATGCACGCTTACCACTTACCATTAGGCCCAATACACACGTCATTGTCGCTGGAACTTTTGAATCTTTAGGTACTTATAGGTTATTTACTATAATGAGTCTTGATAGATCAGTAAGTACAAGAGATTCAGATACGGAGGACAAAATGTATAGCCTGTAATTATAATTAGATGTAATATATGCACGCTTACCACTTACCGTTAGGCCCAATACACACGTCATTGTCGCTGGAACTTTTGATAAATCTAAGAATGTGGTAGCCTGCCTAGTTAGATTGGTATGAATATCTAAGTATATCTCTACATGTTATATTCTATATTTCTAATACATATTATATTCTATATCTCTACATATTATATGGAGGTACCTACTATGTAGGTATTTATTGTAAATTTAGGGGGTACGGTTGCCATGCAGAAGGTCCCGGGTTCGAATCCCACCTACAAAAAAATTTGCTCTCGTAGGTATTTCGATTGCAAAGATTTCGACGGATTACTCAGAGCTTGCACAAACTATTAAGAAACCCAAGTAGGCGTATGAATTAGAATAAATATTTTGGTTAAGTGTTGGAATCCAAAAACTGATTCTTATAAATTTCAAACCACTGGACACCGGAGTCTGAACACTGATCTCTTTTAATTAAAACGGATGTCTGGATATTTTGTAACTGGACTGATTTGTGATTTGTCCAAATATGTATCTCTCCTGCTATCTTAGTCTGAACACTGATCTCTTTAATTAAAACGGATGTCTGGATATTTTGTAACTGGACTGATTTGTCCAAATATGTATCTCTCCTGCTACATATCTCTAAATATTTGAAATATTTGACGTAGAAATTAATTGTTTCTTGTAAAGAAGGCCATATTTCCCCCCACGTATGTAGGTTTAGGTTATCATTAGATAGGCAGAGTTAATAACTTTCTAGACACCCAACTTGGAGAGATGTTATTGAAATATTAATTATGGTGATGGCGGTGTTTTCAGCTTGCACAAACTATTAAGAAACCCAAGTAGGCGTATGAATTAGAATAAATATTTTGGTTAAGTGTTGGAATCCAAAAACTGATACTTATAAATTTCAAACCACTGGACACCGGAGTCTGAACACTGATCTCTTTAATTAAAACGGATGTCTGGATATTTTGTAACTGGACTGATTTGTCCAAATATGTATCTCTCCTGCTA
>NW_007390486.1:0-1382 GCF_000475195.1 Diaphorina citri | reverse complement strand
CTCTCTCACGTCTCATCCTCCTTGGAACGTCACGTAGTTCTCTCTTGCTGTTGAACGTGAACACAAGTTCGTGAAAAATATTTCATGTTTGAAGCTCACACGCAAAAAAGGCAAAAGTTTCAAATTTTTGCAATCCGGGTGCGATTCGTGTGGAATTTGGTTATAGTGGACTTCAGTCGCAAAAGATCTAACCAGATTGCAGTGACATAGGGCGTTTATTATAGCCGATGCGATGGCCCTACTTATACGTACCAACATGTACCAATGGTGGGCTTACAATCATATTTATGTTACTATGTGCCAAATTCACTTAGTCAAAGTTGTCCAGGGGCTCTTTCAATAACCAATTTTTTATTCACATCCATTCTCAATCCTTTGTTTTCCCACTTACTATTGCCTCTCTCACGTCTCATCCTCCTTGGAACGTCACGTAGTTCTCTCTTGCTGTTGAACGTGAACACAAGTTCGTGAAAAAATATTTCATGTTTGAAGCTCACACACAAAAAGGCAAAAGTTTCAAATTTTTGCAATCCGGGGTGCGATTCGTGTGGAATTTGGCTATAGTGGACTTCAGTCGCAAAAGATCTAACCAGATTGCAGTGACAGAGGGCGTTTATTATAGCCGATGCGATGGCCCTACTTATACGTACCAACATGTACCAATGGAGGGCTTACATATTTATGTTACTATGTGCCAAATTCACTTAGTCAAAGTTGTCCAAGGGTTCTTTCAATAACTAATTTTTTATTCACATCCATTCTCAATCCTTTGTTTTCCCACTTACTACACACGATTATTACACATCTTGTATTTGACTATTATCAAAGCATCTTTCATTACTTTCATAACCCATGATTTTACCCCATTTCGTCACCCTGGTAAAACTACGTACGACGTACGATTACATGTCGACAAGGTTCCTATTTGGTTCCGTACTACTCTGTCTTACCTTTCTTCCCTTTCTCCATACCTATACGTACCAACATGTACCAATGGTGGGCTTACAATCATATTTATGTTACTATGTGCCAAATTCACTTAGTCAAAGTTGTCCAGGGGTTCTTTCAATAACTAATTTTTTATTCACATCCATTCTCAATCCTTTGTTTTCCTACTTACTACACACGATTATTACACATCTTGCATTTGACTATTATCAAATCATCTTTCATTACTTTCATAAACCATGATTCTACCCCATTTTGTCGCCCTGGTAAAACTACGTACCTACGATTACATGTCGACAAGGTTCCTATTTGGTTCCGTACTACTCTGTCTTACCTTTCTTTCCTTTCTCCATACTACCTTCTCATTTTTCATTTCCAATTTCCTCATTACACATTTCACTTTTGTACTTCAGCTTCTTCCTTCTTCGCCTTCA
>NW_007390485.1:0-1382 GCF_000475195.1 Diaphorina citri | reverse complement strand
TTTTATTTGATTTTGTTTATATTTTATTTTGTAATTTCTGGGCCCTATTCTACGAATGACTGTGCAACTCCTTACTATGTCTCCTTGCTCAGAAAATCTGTCAAACAGTACATTTTTTCTGTGCGTAGAGTGGAGAGTCATTCGTGGAATAGGTCCCTGATCAAACATTTTGTTGAATAAATGTGCAATAGTTTTATTTTTTATACCACCTGAAATATCCGTTTATTAGATAGGTTGTCTTGTCTTTTAGGGATGTTTTATTTGATTTTGTTTATATTTTATTTTGTAATTTCTGGGCCCTATTCTACGAATGACTGTGCAACTCCTTACTATATCTCCTTGCTCAGAAAATCTGTCAAAGAGTACATTTTTTCTGTGCGTAGAGTGGAGAGTCATTCGTGGAATAGGTCCCTGATCAAACATTTTTTTGAATAAATGTGCAATAGTTTTATTTTTTATACCACCTGAAATGTCCGTTTATTAGATAGGTTGTCTTGTCTTTTTTTCTGATCAGGGCTGAAAAATCCTATTTGTAAAATAAATAAAAGGAACTGCCAATTTTATTGAAATCAATACTTGCCTTGCTTTTTATTTGAAGCTCATTTTAGTTTCAGCTTCACATTAGAATACAAGATTACATGGTTATGGAGATATTGAATGTCACTTCCAATATAGTTTTGAAACTTATGTCTATTTAAAAGTAAGTCCCTTTAAGTTTTTTTTTTTTTTTTTTCCAAGTAATCTTGGGTTATTTGGGTTGTCAAAACTCAGGGTAATTTTGGATCAAACAAGGATAGTGCATAGTGCATCAGTTCATTGGGGACTATTAAATTCTAGATACTTAAATCTATGACGTTAATTTTATGATTAGGGAGGGGCATAACCAAAACATTCAAACTTTGTAACATGAATATTTGACTGATTGTTTAAAACGCTAGTACCTAGGTAAGTTCTGTAACAAAGTTCACACGAAAAATGATAATAATTTTGGTACCCAGAAGTAGCTAAAATTTGAAGGTTTTTCTTTTCAAATGTTTACGAAATTACGGGAAAAAAATCTAGTGTTTTATAAGATGCTTAAGACATGATATCTGTCCAATATGCTTTGATAAATGATAATTTAGGAACTAATACTAACAAGTGCCCCAGACACATCGTTTGGTTATGCCCGTGTGTTTGTTGACTAATATTGCACAATAATAAGGTGAATAAATCTACAATATGTACAATTTATAATTATCCGGTCCTAAAACTGTGTATACAACCTCAAGAAGTCAATGAAATAGGAGTATAAAATAATATGAAGTTCACAAGAAAATAATATAAAAATGAAATGTACCTTAAGCACTTCAGAATTAGAAAGAGCTACCGACAGAGAGAGG
>NW_007390484.1:0-1382 GCF_000475195.1 Diaphorina citri | reverse complement strand
GGGCTCTAGTCTTGATTTTAAATCATTACATGAAAGTAAAATTAAAAAATCAAATCAAGAATAATAATAAACTGAATAGGTATTAAACAAATTAGGTAGGTACATAGGTATTCTTTAACCACGATCGAATAAACTACGGGCTAAAAAATTCCCGGAGGGACGGGCCCAGCTTGTTATTTTTCCTTTATCTAGTTTAGGGATGGGATATTCGACTCTTTTTGAATATTCGAATACCACGACTCGATTCTTTTCAAATATTCGACTCAAAGAATCGACTCTAAAAGAATCGCGATTCTTTTGTAGTGAGAGAGAGACAGAATATAGTAGATTGTTCATAATTAAAATTCAGACCCAAAAATGAAATTTAGACTTTCGGCCCTGATGGCCTCTGGAGCTGGAGCTCAAAATGGATATTTCAAAATTTTATTTTTAGGACTGAATTTCAAAATGAATAATTAGTGGGACCTATTTGAAGCATACCGATCATAAATCACCAATCAATATGAATTTTCCATTTTTGTAGCTTCCCCTATGTGTGGGAGAACATGGAAAAATGAAAATTTGAGTAGGCCATTGGTTGTTGGATTGAGCTCAAACAGTAGGTACTACATTCTTTAAGACCTTTGATATGATGTATGACAAGTAGGGGCTTTTGAGAGAAATAAGAGTAGGTCAATTGTTCTTCAGTTTTTTTCCATTTGAAAAATTCACAGTGGTTGTTGAACTCTTTGAACTGACAAGATTGCATAGAAGACGACTGATGCATTCCAACCATTATGGTCTATCAAATCAATTTGAGTGGAAAACAGGATAGAGCAGCCAGAGAAATTACAGGGATGTTTGTTTCTCTTCAAGGATTCACTTTGACAAGAATTGGAGTGTCTTTTGAGGTTGTCCTTTCTTGAAAAAGATTTCCCACATTCATTGCAAGTAAATTTACTCACAGTTTTTCATCAGAGGGAGGCTTCATAGAACAAAGCTTGTGATGTCAACTCAGATTTGACACCTCCATTAGCTTTCCACAGAACTCACACAGCTTCATCTTCCTTGAACTGATCTCGTACCAACACAGACACACGTTAGATATCTCAAACAACAAACAAGGCAATCCAGCAGGGACTATAGAGACACTGACTACTGACTTGATGACAGTAGACAAAAAAGAGTAGGTACTTTATAGTAGGTAACAGAAACACTCACTTGTGACTTGAATTAGCGCAAGAATAAAAAGAGGTTGAGAAAACTAATTACCTATTAGGTAAGTACCTATGAAAAACGAAATTTTACTTCAAATTCTTCAAAAATTGTGAGGTCTTGACAAACAGAAAATAAAATTACAAGTCAAAAATAAACAAAGAATTTATGGTGGGAAAGGGACGTTT
>NW_007390483.1:0-1383 GCF_000475195.1 Diaphorina citri | reverse complement strand
GCTATGGAGAGAAAAAAGGCTAGTCATTCGATTTGCAGTTTGGTAAAGATGATAGATACTACAGAGGTGGCAGATCCATAATTATTTGAACCTCTAAAACCCTCTTCAACCTTCTTCAGTTTGGACTTAGGGCTCTAACTGGTATATCAGTACCTACTTCCAATGCTTCCATCACCATGAGATGGATACCATGCCCATCTGGGGAACATGCAAAGTACGTACTCTGAACGAAGTAAGTTATTTACAGCTCTACAAGTCTACACTGTACAGTACACCCTATAAATTTGAACCAATATTGGTTCATGAGATTCATAAGCATCGCGATTCATAATGAGATGACGTTCAAGCCACACATGCTCGGGTTCGCAACAGATAAGACCAAGGCGATCAACAAGTGCAACATTTGTATCTTGGTTTCACCGTTAGAGTCAAGTGGTCTCTTGTCCTAGATATCCAACCTAACCTAACCCAAGC
The DNA here is from genome assembly GCF_000475195.1 of Diaphorina citri. Taxonomy (NCBI): domain Eukaryota; kingdom Metazoa; phylum Arthropoda; class Insecta; order Hemiptera; family Psyllidae; genus Diaphorina; species Diaphorina citri. The sequence continues at coordinate 909 of NW_007390483.1, read as the reverse complement.
AAGTCAAGCATCCTCGAAACTTGCTGAACTTGCATTTTGCTGCACTCACGGAATCTTCGGATACCCTTAGGCCAGACATTCACTATCAGGTAGACCTGACTGGTACACCTGATCAGTTATACCTGACACCTGATGAGCATACACATCAGGTAGACCTGACAGGTACGGCTGAAAAGGTCCGAACTCCGAATGTCAGGTCTTCCTGATGAGGCCACACACTATCACGCAGAACTGACTCTATCAGGTATACCTGACACTTGATCAGATCTACCTGATAGTGAGTGGCTGGCCTTAGGATAATTGTTGGCTTTCACCACCGCTGATACATACGTTTTGGGATGCATACAATTATGTGTTGAGAGAGCGTATACTCTACGAATATAGGACATGTGAGGTACTACAACTCTTTATCCGGTTTATCGACTGCATCGCTTTTGGCAATATCAAGAGGTGCCAATTTGAAATCGTTTACCCTTACAGCAATGGATCAGGAGAACATGTTATTATCGATTTATATGAAAGGAGATCAATCACGTATTGAAGTCGACTGTTTACCGAAAGGTTTTGATTTAGAAAAAAATTGTAATGAACACAGTAATTCTTAATGTTAACTCGGGTCTTTGAGACTTTGAAAATACCAGGGTCCCCCGTTTTTGGACGGGCCATCTGGGCACTTGACTTACAGCTATTTCTGGGAGCAAATTGACATACATACTTACATAGTTACTTATGAATGAGTAGCTACAACGAATACCGGCAATGAGTGGTTTGTAGCGGTAGCGGCAACAAGTGGTGTTGTGACATTTTTGTTGCCCTCCAGAGAATGCGCAATGCGAGACAAATTATCAGAATAATGGACTCTGGTTAATTACAAAACTTGGATCTGAGAACCTTGGCTTTACCGCTAAC
>NW_007390482.1:0-1383 GCF_000475195.1 Diaphorina citri | reverse complement strand
AAGCTGGGCCCGTCCCTCCGGAAATTTTTTAGCCCGTAGTTTATTCGATCGTGATTAGAGAAAATCAGTACCTATGTATGTAACTATGTACCTACCTAATTTGTTTAATATTCAGTTCATTATTATTATTATTATTATTGATTTGATTTTGATTTTACTTTCATGTAATGATTTAAAATCAAGACTAGAGCCGTTCTCCCTTTATTCCTTTTAATGTTTCCTAATAACTACCAATATAGTGTTGAAGTCACCCATCCATTTTTTGACCTTAACATAGGTGACGCTAAAACCGGTCTTAAATGATCGACTGAAGTATTCTATAAAACTTTCTCGCTTTGAGTTTATAGGTCGTCGCGACAAATTTCGAGATCAAGCTCATTTGTGTGAGAAAATGTGAAAAAAATACCCCAAAAACCAGTTTTTTGGTTTTCTAAACAAAATTTGCACCACCATTTTCGTGTTCCTGGTAAAAAGACCTTTAATTTGATATAGAGGAGGGGATGGTTTTATTTTGTGAAAAAGTTATGGGTTTCACTTCTGTTAGTTAACTCGTAATATACAGGATGGGTTAGGATTCTAAGCGTTTATATGAAAATTTGCACCACCATTTTCGTGTTCCTGGTAAAAAGACCTTTAATTTGATATAGAGGAGGGTAAGTCCTTCTATGGGGACAGACAGACGACACCGAGGCGAATACAATAGCCCGTCCCTTATACCTTTTTTTATTACTATAAAGGAAGGACGGGCTAAAAAGGTAAGGAAGAAGGAAAAGAAGAACAAGAAAGATAGGGAGAAGATACAGGTAGGGGAGGAGGAAAAGGAGCAAATGAGGGGGAGAGGAAAAGGAGTGGAAGGAAGAGTTAAAAAGGTAAGGAAGAAGGAAAAGAAGAACAAGAAAGATAGGGAGAAGATACAGGTAGGGGAGGAGGAAAAGGAGCAAATGAGGGGGAAAGGAAAAGGAGTGGAAGGAAGAGTTAGAAGACCAAGTATTAGGTGAGGAGGAGGAAAAGGAGCAAATGAGGGGGAAAGGAAAAGGAGTGGAAGGAAGAGTTAGAAGAACAAGTATTAGGTGGAGAATAAGGGGGGTGATGACCAGTGGAAAAGACAGGTAGGTACTAGGAAATCATTTCTTCACTTAATGACCATGCTTTCTTTATCTTGAGAAATGCTCGGGTGTTTTTTTCTCTCTTCCAAGATCAGATAATACTAAATTAATTTAGTGTGGCCTCTTTATCTTGAGGAAATGCTCGGGTGTTTTTTTCTCTCTTCCAAGATCAGATAATACTAAATTAATTTAGTGTGGTAGAATTTTTTTTTTTTAAGGCATGGTCTCAGGTCGAACTTTATGTGAGAACGGTAATTTTGTAGAAAAAAGCAAGGTA
>NW_007390481.1:0-1383 GCF_000475195.1 Diaphorina citri | reverse complement strand
GGGGGGAGGGAAGGAGAGAGAGTTTGTGGGAAAGAAAGAGTAAAATGTTTTGCAAAAGACTTAAATTTTATTCTAATGAGCTTATTTTTCCTCTCTCTATCTCTTTTGTCCTTCCCTATTTTTCTCTCCTCCTCTCTCTTTCTTCCCTTCTCTCCTCCTTTTCCTCTCTCTCTCCTTCTCTCTCTCTCTATCTCTCTCTGTTTGTCTTTGTCTTTGTCTCACTGTGTGACAAAGAATGAAAAAATGTGTCATAACTACGTACTAAAAAGAAGAGAGAGAGAGAGAGGCTTTTGGGAAAGTTCCCTCAAGCTCTCTGTCTCTTCCACTCTCTCTCTCCCGTCGGTCTATCACTCCATCTCTTTTTATCACAGAGGAAAAACTGACAGCTATGTCAAAGTTTGTGTGTTTTTCCAGAATGGAAAGCCACGGCTTACCAAAGTTGCTGTCGATGTACTCCACTTTGACATTGCATACCCTTCAAGATCCTGTAACTCAATGTTGACATGAATGTTGAAGTCTGGTACGATGTTGAAGTCTGGTACTGCACAAGCGCAAAACTATTATTTAGGAACGCCAAAATATAACTTTCGCTGCTCTCTAAGAAGAGAATTAAAAGATGGCGAAATGTGGAGGAGAAGAAGAAGAAGAAGTAGACGGAGGAGGAAAAGAAGAAGAAGTTTTCTTCTAGGATGTACCGTTATCCCGTAATGGTCGATCCCGTTTTTGGGATATGCTGCTACTATAGGGAAATCCTTAAAAATTGTCTGCTGTTGAATACTGATCTCAGGACAACTTTCAGTACCTATATGGTGTCGGAAAGAAGAAAAAGAAGAAGAAGAGACGAGATTAAATACCCAATATGTTGTAGGAATAGAAGGAAGTGAAAAGGAGAAGGACGGTAGAAGAGGATAGAGGAGGTGGAGGAGGAGAAGAAGATGAAGTCAATGATAAGAAGGTGTCGGAAATAAAGGGAAAGAAGAGGGAGGAGAAGGAGGAGAAAGAGAATGAGAATGAGAAGAAGGAGGCGGGGAGGTAAGACTGGAGGGGAAGAAATGTCATGGAGGGGAAGGGAAATGACATGGAGGGGTAGCTTATCAACAGATTAGAGGTAATGTTGATTGAAAAAAAAAATCGGTGGCAAAAACAGGAAGTAACAGGAAAAAAAACACCACAGGAAGAATCAGGGATTTTATCCTGTGGGATTTTGAGCATGGAATAAATGTTTTCCCCCAACCATTGCTCCAGCGCCGGAAGTGTATGAATTTTTAATACCCCTATCTCCCCCCTAGTTATTTTACTCCCTATCATTATCAATCTACCGCAAAGTAGGGTTGAAAATCTCCGGACTTGGGAGTTCATCTCCGATTCGGATTACGGACGGGC
>NW_007390480.1:0-1384 GCF_000475195.1 Diaphorina citri | reverse complement strand
AAAAAAAAAAAAAAAAAAAAAAAAAAAAAAAAAAAAAAAAAAAAAAAAAAAAAAAAAAAAAAAAAAAAAAAAACAAAACAAAAAAAGTAAAAAAAAAGAAAGAAAGAAAAAAGTATCAATTTATTAAGTTCATTTTTATATGTATTAAATTATCCTATGTATTATATTTACTACTAAGTTACTGGTTACTACATACTAAATTGCTGGTTACTACAATACTTACCGATTCCTCTGCAGAACTCGGGAAAGTTTCCCATTAGTGGGTTGGAGTCTTTAGTTGAAGTCTACTGGAGGAGTGGAGTTTGTTTGACTCCACTTGAAAAATATCACTCTAGGTCTATGCTTTCTTTCTACTGTATTGCTGTTATTATCACATTATGATGAAATGTTGTAATCATTGTTGAAAAATTAAATTATAATAATAAACACACAGCATTTTCCAAGCAGGTGCTCACAGCTGTCCGCACCCCCGTCACCACCCAATATCTGGGTGGGGCCTGGACTGTGGACGGCGCTGCGCCTGGTTGGGGGATGAAGTGTGACTTGCCATAGGGATGAATGAGAAGGGGGGGGCAAACCCCTTAAATGAAACCCCCTCCCCATTCAAACCTGCTTAAAAGAAATTATGCTGCTTGGCATGATAGCCCATTTTATGGGACATCATGCGGAGCAGCTCGAAAGTTTAAAGTAAAAGTGAATCCAAGTGAAAGTTTCAAAGCTTAAGTACAATCTGAAATTCTATTTTTTATATATTAGATTATTTTATGTACGTATTTTTATATATTATTATTTTACGTAAAATTCCATGTACAATGTACAATGAAAAAATAAAAAACAAAAAGAAAAGTTTTTATTTTTATGTTATTAAAAAAATAAAATAAATAATAACACCTACAAGATAAAATAACAACTAAATAATAATAGTAATTAAAAAAAAGTGTGAATAACAACCAAAACCAAAATCAATATCAATAGGGATAAACATATGCATATGTATAAAAAAGTAGTACATGTGCGTATGTTTATAACTATTATTGGCGTTCCGCCAGAACCAGTTACCTCGAGTCAATCAGAATAAATGTACAAAATATGAATAAAAGGAATATTAATAATGATGGTAATAGTGATGATAATAATAATAATGATAATAATAATAATAAAAAATAATAATGGTTTAAAAATTAAAGAATAACAAATGTATAAACTAGAGCACATTAATACACAAAGCAACATCGATAAATACAAAAAGAAGGAAATTATAGTATTGCTGTTATTCTTATTATCTAAGAAGGAATAAGAAACATTTAGAATGAAAAAGAGAATAAAGGGATGGAAGGGAGAAAAGGAAGGAAAAATGGAAATATTATTGTAAACACACTCAACT
>NW_007390479.1:0-1384 GCF_000475195.1 Diaphorina citri | reverse complement strand
ACTCGTATTTATGAACAAGAATGATCGTTCTTAGATCAGTCTCAAGTCAAAATTGACCAATCAAATGCCTTGAGACTACTTAGCACGAACTTAAGAGCCAGCATTTTGTTCATAAATATGGGTGTAAAACTCAGATCTCCGTTCGTTCGTTGAACAACATTCTCCTCGGCAATCCATTTGTCTCGATTCCATCATTATAGTTTGAGACTACTTAGCACGAACTTAAGAGCCAGCATTTTGTTCATAAATATGGGTGTAAAACTCAGATCTCCGTTCGTTCGTTGAACAATATTCTCCTCGGCAATCATTTGTCTCGATTCCATCATTATAGTGGAATGACATAATTAACTAAACACTACGAGATAAGTTGATTACACCTAATCCCTCCACTTAACTCGAAGAGGATTAGGCATATTAGTGAGGATTAGGCAGAGATTACAGTGTTTATAACGAGATGAGAGCTGTGAGGCCCGCGGGGGATGAGGGGGGATTTTCAGTCCCTTAAAACACCCCTGGTTACGCGTAAATACGAAATAAAAAACCCTGAAGTTTTCTTAGGGGTTTTATTGTCCCTTTACTTAATATTACCTACCTATAACTACGAAGGTTTTTAGGGGGGTTTTACCCTAAATTTGATGCAGATCTAGCTGAGCACCTGACATCAGCGTAGGACGTGTTTCGTTCTTGTTGGAACTCATCAGCTAGATGTGGCTCTGCAGGTGCTGGCTAAGAATTTGGAACTGATATTACATAATTATATTACCTACCTACTTGTGGGGCGCGAGAAAGTTCGAAACCAAGACGCATTTTCCGCATTTTCCACACGCCGATACACACGCCACACCGATAAACGCATTTTCCACACAAGGTTTCGGGTTTATACCGCGAGAGGCCGCTACACGCCCTGTTAGGATTATTGAGATATTGGGAAAATCCTACAATGCTACAGTGAGCACCAAAGTTGTGATATAATAACACAAAGAAACTGCATTTACATTTACATTTTTTACATTTTACATTTACAATCGGTAACAACTCGTGTCTCATGTGTGGCTACCTCAAAACTTACTAAGTTACTACTATTTGAGTACCTATATAAAATTATCAGAGTGTCCGTCATAAGGTCATAACACTCGTGGTCAAATTAGGAAGATGTCCTTAACCAAGTGAGGGTCAGGAATCCGGATATTGAATTGATAATTTGGTCCTTAGACGTAAGGATTTGACCGTGACAGTTTATGGGTTGAAAACATTTGGTCAGCCAGCCTAGTTAGCTTAGTTGGCCATAGCTTAGTTAGCCATAAAGATAAAATTATCAGAGTGTCCGTCATAAGGTCATAACACTCGTGGTCAAATTAGGAAGATGTCCTTAACCAAGTGAGGG
>NW_007390478.1:0-1384 GCF_000475195.1 Diaphorina citri | reverse complement strand
GTAAAAAGGAGGGCTTGAGTTCAATCCCAGCCGAGGCATGGAATTTTATCCTAATTTAGTTGAGAATTTGACCACATAATAATAGAGCTCCAAGGGTTAGGTGGTAGAGCACAGTGGCGCCACTCACGCTCAGACTGGTCATATTTTCTTTGTACCTGCATTGTTACCATTTTATATGTTCTTATAATGGGCTAGTCCCGTAAATATACGTTATTATTATTATTATTATGTACTTATACATAGGACCATATGCTATTAGGTATTAGATACTAGAGATTATTAGATACTAGATACTAGAGATCCTCTGTCACTCTCTCTCATCTCTTCCTTTTAGTGGAGATGTCAAAACTACCGCGAAATTTACTGAGCCTCTGTTACTCTCTCACTCACTATTATTAGTGGAGATGCTAAAATTAGCTAAATAATCATGTAATTTAGTTGATAAAAGAAAGGGACAGTGAGTAAAAGTGATATAAAAAACGACTCCATGGGTGAAAGTATTCAAAGATACATTTGTATAGGTATATGTATCTACCTACCTGAGTGCGTGATATAAAAAACGACTCCATGGGTGAAAGTACTCAAAGATACATTTGTATAGGTATACCTATGTATCTACCTATGTGCGATAAAAAAAGAAGAAGCAATAAATGGTATTAAATCTGACAATATCTGAAGTAAATTGTCGATCTTTAATGTATTAATACAGGGTGTCAGGCACTTTCCTCTTCAGAGGTTTGATGGAGGGAACTATCAGGGGTTTGATAGATCGTTTCAATATTGGTATCTCTCCAGTGTTCCAGGTCGGAAAATCGCCATTTATCTCTATCTTGTACCGCTCTCATCCATTTTCCAACCAGCTACCTTCGCTATGGAGTCCTCCTATCTCATTGGTGGATGTCCTCCTCTCTTTCCTTCTCTTGGATACCACTCAGTCACTCACTCACTCTGGTCCTACCATCCCGAAATCGAAAAGGAGGGCTGGATAGGAAAAAGCCAGCCGTTCCGAGAACGAACCTAATCTGTTTTGGATAAAGTTCACCCCGGCGGGTGGAAAATGCGACCTAGCGCATTGGAACACCCTGTATTTGTCCAATTCAAAAACGTTTATGATAGGTTGATAGGTACCTACGATATTATGATATACATAGATATGAACGATTTGTAACTGAGGTATACAGATTGTAAAAGTGGACTTATCTTAATCTTAACCCGGAATCAGACTCCCCCACATTAAACCAATCAGGATCAAGAACCAGGGCCGGGTTAATATAGGGTTTAATTTTGGTACGATAAGACCTTAGCAGTTACAGTTCCCTCTACCTGCCAGCCTAGTTAGCTTAGTTGGTAGCGCGTCTGCCTTGTAAGCGCTAGGCCGCGGGTT
>NW_007390477.1:0-1384 GCF_000475195.1 Diaphorina citri | reverse complement strand
AAGACAGGATAGGAGAAAGCCAGCCGTTCCGAGAACGAACATTATCCGTTCAGGATAAAATCCGCCCCGGGAGGGAATCGAACCCGCGACCCAGCGATTACAAGGCAGACGCGCTACCAACCAAGCTAACTAGACTGGCTGCTAAAACTGAAACAAAAAGTTAAGGTTCTTCATGGTTCTAATTGTACATGGACACCAGTCTTTCGATGGTCGGCAAGGAGCCATCTTTTATTTCCAGCGATTTTCCTCTCAAAGAGGGGAAATGAGCCTCAAAAGAGGGAAAATCGTCTTGCAGTTTTTGAAAGGAAAATGCACCTTGAATATGTCAAGATTGTCAAGTGAATATGAACAATTGAACACAAAGCTTCCACATCAGGATTCTACTTCTGAGGAAGCAGACGATGGTAATTAATGCAAACAAACCAATTTTTTTCTCCTGCTCCTTTCTAATTCACAATTAAAAGATTCTAAATTAAATTTCTTTGTGAAGCCAGCAACATCCAACATCTTGCAAGAACCAGCATGGTATTGTCCCCAAGCCTCCGCGATCTTCTCCTTACAGGGTGAACATGAAAGTTTTCCTTTAACTAATAAATTTAACAATTAATAGTTACTATTGTTTCAAATAGTAATAAATTGTGCAAAAATAACCAGCGGTTCTGACTGGAGGACAACATTGAGTAGACCAGCTTAGTCTGGCTCAGAGACTTAGAGGAAGGATACCAGCCTGAAATTCCCCTTGATACAGAAGTAGCAAAGGTTGAGTGCGAACGGCATCCACTCGTAAAAAAATTTAAAGTCAAAAACAAATGTCCGTCTAAAGCAGTCACCCTACGGCTGATTAAGAGCAGAGGCTGACGATTTCGCACACGAAAAACCCCCTCTGAGGCTTAGGTGTAGAGGCGAACAACCCTATAAGTTGGGTTAAGCTTATAGTAGGGTCCTGGCGGAAAATAAATAGCTGGCAAAGGAGTGTTGGTTTAATATTAGACGACATGAACCAAAGACGTCAGGTTTAGAAATGCTCATTAGCATTTCCAATGGGCAATAATGCAATATCCGATATCTAGATGTTAATGTGATTATAAGATCGAATTCCATTAACTACTATAGAAGTAACATTAACTCTAAAAGCAGCAATATTAACCATCATTAACTCCCATAGAAGCAACATCAAGTAGGCAAGCGAGTGGAAATATTACCATATTTTATTTCATGTGTCCAAACTTTTAATGAAGTCCAGAACAGGGAAAATCACAAATCGAAAATCATAATTAAAATCGCACATCTATGTAGGTGTGTACGTAATGATAATAAATTCGATACTTTGTGAAATGGAAAAATTATTCATTATTTTGCTGGGATGAGACTGACAAGTCCCTTT
>NW_007390476.1:0-1384 GCF_000475195.1 Diaphorina citri | reverse complement strand
GTCGGAGGCAAATGCAAAAACGTATTGACAAGCCGCGTAATAATCGTAATATGGCAGGTATTCAAATGGCTTTGTTTTATTGGGGGGGAAAAAAATCAGTCGTATTCAGGCAGGATAAACCATTAAACAAGATAAACCATTATACTTATCATGTGCAAGTATTTTATTAGAGTGTGGTTACATTAGGAAAGAATATACCTTGTTTATCCTGCCCGAATAGGACTGACGATTCCCAGCAGTCTAAACAAGGTCTCCTATGCTTTCTGTACGATAAAATCACAAGTGCTGAAATGTCGTACACCTCTGTATGACTATTATACCGTAAAACAAGGTCTCCTATGCTTTCTGTACGATAAAATCACAAGCGCTGAAATGTCGTACATCTCTGTACGACTATTATACCGTATGTACGACTATAAAAACATCGTATCGTCCTATCGCCTTCCCTAGTTTGTCTAACCGTACGTATTCATAGTTTTGCCGGTCGGCACTAGATGTCTAACCGAGTGCATTCATAGTTTTGCCGGTCGGCACTAGACAGACAACCTTGGCTAGAGAATCTAGAGATGAGATGATGATGATGGCTACAAAGTAATAATAATAATGTGTTAGTAACACAGACAACCTCGACAAGAGAATCTAGAGATGAGATGATGATGATGATGATGATGGCTACAAAGTAATAATAATAATGTGTTAGTAACGATGATAATAATAATATTAATGTGCTAGTAATGTTATTGATGATGATGGCTACATAGTAATGATGTTTTAGTAACGGTAATATTAATAAATGACGAGAGGAGAAATGAAGAGAGGTGGATAGTGGAATGATGAAAATCAGGCCCGGAACTAGGTCTTTAGCCCTACAATAGCGGGCCCTATAGCAATTATTATTTTGAGCCATTTAGTCCCTACAATTTCGAGTCGTTTAACCGTACAATATCAGACCATTTAATCCCTAGTATTTTAAGTCCTTAGCCCTACAATTTCGAGCTCTTTAGCTCCTACTATTTCGGGCCCTTTAGCCTCTATAATTCCGGGCCCTTAGCCCTATAATGTTGGGTCCTTAGCCCCTACAATTTCAAGTCCTTAGCCCCTACAATTTCAGTCCTTTAGCCTCTACTATTTTGAGCCATTTAGTCCCTACAATTTTGAGCCGTTTAACCGTACAATATCAGACCATTTAATCCCTAGTATTTCAAGTCCTTAGCCCTACAATTTCGAGCTCTTTAGCTCCTACTATTTCGGGCCCTTAGCCCTATAATGTTGGATCCTTTGCCCCTACAATTTCGGACCCTTTAGCCCCTACAATTTCAGTCCTTTAGCCTCTACTATTTTGAGCCCTTTAGCCCCTACAATTTCGGCCCTTTAGCCTCTATAA
>NW_007390475.1:0-1385 GCF_000475195.1 Diaphorina citri | reverse complement strand
CCTTTACTCCAGCAGTAGGCTATTACTATTATTGTGGTCAAATTCTCAAATTATATTGAGGATAAAATTCCATACCTCCGCTGGAATTGAACCCACGCCCTCCTGTTTACCAGGCGAGAGTCTTGACCACTACACCACCGAGGCAGGTTGTCACATAGTAAAATCACCAATTGAAATACGGCTTTACGTACCTAGCCGAGGTCACGGTGATTTCTTGAGGAGGGCTTTACAGAGAGCTTTAGCATCATCACTAAACCGGTACCGCACATCTGTGAACATAGCAACACAATACCAATGTGAACATAGCAAGAGATAATACATTGTACTTGTGATACTGAAGCTTAGCTTCGGCACAGAACTGGCGAAACAACAGTCTTCCTATAGGCTGCTGGTCTATGATGTAACTGTACCGCACATCTGTGAACATAGCAACACAATACCAATGTGAACATAGCAACATGATATCAAAATGAGCATCCTTGTTCCAAAAGTCGTCCCCCGCTTTTTAAACTACGCTAAAACTTTATGACTTGACTTCGGACTCGAACCACCTCCCTCCAGATCCCGAGTCCACCAGCCTAACCACTACACCGCTGAGGTTAGTTTAGAGATGAAATAAACTGTAAAATGTTTCAAGTTCAATGGCTTTTGAATACACACGTGGCAATATTGTTGAAAGTTCGTATATTATTAACAGTGTGACAAATAATAATACTACTCGTATTTTACTCCACGAAGCTCGTTTTGCCCTCTCGACGGAGGAAAATCTCAAACGAGAGATAGATTTTCTTTCACGATGATTTAAATTCAGTCGAGTCAGCACATTGAGAAAAAGCCGAGGGGAGAGAGAGAGAGAGAGAGAGAGAGAGAGAGAGAGAGAGAGAGAGAGAGATGAGAGGGGGAAGGGAACAAGGGACAGAAAGTGGAAGACAAGGAAAGTGAAAGATAGAAATAGGGAGAGGAAGAGAAGGGAAGGACAGAGTGAGGAGGAGGGAACGATAGAGGAACAGAAAGTTAAAATAAGATGGAAAGAGGGAGGGGGAGAGAGGACGGAAAGCGGAAGAGAAAAAGGAGGGAGGGGAGGGAGAGGGAACGATAGAAGCCGGGTGAAATTAAGTGGAGGAAATAGATCGAGAGATAGGGAGAAGGAGAGGGAGGGAGAGAGAGAGAGAGAGAGTGAGAGAGAAAGAGAGAGGGAAGGAGAGATAACTGATGGGGACAGAGAGGAAAAGAGAAAGACCGAGAGAGAGAGAGGAGGGGAACTAGGGATGAATAAAGGGAGGTGGAGAGGACAGAACTGAAGATCGGAGGGAAAGAGGGAGAAGATGTGACAGAGATAGTGAATTTAAGAAGAGGAGGGAGAAAGAGAGGAGGGGAGAGAGTGA
>NW_007390474.1:0-1385 GCF_000475195.1 Diaphorina citri | reverse complement strand
ATCTTCCTTTTGGTATCAAAAGATTTTTGGTGGAATAAAAAATAGGTAAATGAATAAAAGCCAGCCTAGTTAGCTTAGACTGGCTTAGAGGGTTATGAGCGCTATAGGTCCCGAAATCGATGCCCACCCGGGGCGGATTTTATCCTGAACAGATGCACGAGGTAAGATCAAAGGATTTTTTTTCATGTTTTAAGATCTCCTAAATTTGACCAGAATATGAACACTGCTTTTATACGTACATAAAACATCTTTATAAGCTATAAAACCTTACTTTGAAATGCTCCACAGGTCTCTAAACAGGAATGTATCTAAGGATTCCAAGGATGTACCAGGATGTATTATCGAGAATTCAATTAGACGGTAATTTTCTGAGAGAAAAAAAAAGGTAAAAATCCCTGTGCCCTTTTTTATCAGCCAAAAATTCTCAGAAAATTGTTTGAAGGGAAAAAACCTAGGTAGTAATACGTTATTCAGCATAAATATTTTCTTTTTTTTTTCAATGTACCTATCTATTTCAGCATAGAAGACACTGAGATGGAGGTGGAGAAGGAAATTTGAGCTCCCCAGAGGTCAGTAGTTTCCAAAATTTTGGTTGATGGTTATACCGATGTGTTTTTAAACTTTTTAAATACTTACCTCGGGATAAATACTTACCTCGGGATTCTCAGAAAATTGTTTGAAGGGGGAAAAACCTAGGTAGTAATACTCGAATCTACCTAAATCAGCCCACATTCCGTCATGTTCCTTTCGACGTTGATTTATAGTACCCTATATTTTACTCATTGTGTCTCCTGTATACAGGGTCTGCCAGACAAAGGTCATGTGGCATTTCCTTGTTAGGTTGAAGTGAATTTTCCTTGTTATCTCATAAAGAACGGATGAAACTCGACGACCCGGTAAACAGAGCCTTTGTATTTACACATACTGGCAATATTGTTAAACCTCTTCGGTGGTTACTAGCTGAGGCACTCGTCACAATGTTGTTTTTCTCATGTGGTTGATGGTTGCATAGTCAATATCTCCTTTCGACGTTGATTTATAGTACCCTATATTTTACTCATTGTGTCTCCTGTATACAGGGTCTGCCAGACAAAGGTCATGTCTGTGGAATTTCCTTGTTAGGTTGACGTGAATTTTCCTTGTTATCTCATAAAGAACGGATGAAACTCGACGACCTTGTATTCAGAGCCTTTGTATTTACACATACTGGCAATATTGTTAAACCTCTTCGGTGGGTATTAGCTGAGGCACTCGTCACAATGTTGTTTTTCTCATGGGCTTGATGGTTGCATAGTCAATATCCCATTGACCCATATTTGGTTATTTTTGTTCGACCCATAATTTTATTCGAGTCAGAAGATTAATCTAATCAATTAGGTATGCGT